>NC_057795.1:421151182-421451182 GCF_018294505.1 Triticum aestivum | reverse complement strand
AGTGACGACATAGAGGAACTCTCAATGAAAGCACCATTGTCGGTGTCAAAACCGGCGGATCTCGGGTAGGGGGTCCCGAACTGTGCGTCTAGGCGGATGGTAACAGGAGACAAGGGACACGATGTTTTACCCAGGTTCGGGCCCTCTTGATGGAGGTAAAACCCTACGTCCTTCTTGATTAATATTGATGATGTGTGTTACAAGAGTAGATCTACCACGAGATCAAGGAGGCTAAACCCTAGAAGCTAGCCTATGGTATGATTGTTGTTCGTCCTACGGACTAAAGCCATCCGGTTTATATAGACACCGGAGAGGGCTAGGGTTACACAGAGTCGGTTACAATGGTAGGAGATCTACATATCCGTATCGCCAAGCTTGCCTTCCACGCCAAGGAAAGTCCCATCCAGACACGGGACAAAGTCTTCAATCTTGTATCTTCATAGTCTTGGAGTCTGGCCGATGATGATAGTTCGGCTATCCGGACACCCCTTAGTCCGGGACTCCCTCAGGGGCCTTCAACCAATCCCTAGAAAATCAACAAGTTTGATTAGCTAGGGAGAGAGATCGGGTGAAAATGGAGGTTTGAGAAACAATGGAGCTTGGGGAGGGAAGAGGTGGTCTTCTTGGGGAAGAAGACCCCCTTTATATAGTGGGTGAAAAGATCCAACCGTTATCCCCCTTTCTCAGCCCGCACGCCGCGGTACTACCACACCGAGCCATGGTACTACCTCATGGGGTTGCGGTACTACCACTGCAGAGTGCGGTACTATCGCTTGCGCGGTAGTGGCCAGGTGAGAGCCTGTTGCACAGGGCAACGAGCGGTACTACCATGCACCCCTACGGTACTACCGTAAGACAGGCCTCAGCTAGTGTTGGAAATGCAAGGAAGTAAAAAATTACTTCTATGACTACTTCCCCTGAGGTTGGAGCGGTGCAAAAATCCGGCATGGTATTACCGCGTAGGGCGGATGTAAAAAATTACATCCGCGCCTGCTTCCGCGAGCTTCAGCGTCAGGGCTGAAGGAAGCAGTACTACCGCTCACCAGGAGCGGTACTACTGCAGGACCATGCAGTACTACCGCTCCCTTGAGTAGTACTACCGCACGCCCCTGCAGTACTACCGCTCTATTGAGCAGTACTTCCGCGTGCCACTAAGGCCTTAGCTTTTTGGCAGCCTTCATATCGCAACGACAAGGATAAACGGACGGTGCTCCATTGAAGCGAAGGAAAGGTGGTGCAAAAGAACAAATGTGTACATGTTGATTCCACCCTAACCTTTCCGAAGTGGACCCCCTCTTAATAGTACGACATTCCTACGACTCAAATCCACTGAAAAGAAACATAGAGAACCGTCGTCTCCGATAGGCTCCGAGGGGCACTGAATCGTCTTGTGCCTAGACATGAGATATCTGAAAGCTCAATGCACACGATTAGTATGCAAGAGCATTGTCATCAATCACCAAAACCACTTAGGGAGAAATATGCCCTTACAATCTCCCCCTTTTTGGTGGATTGATGACAATACATGATTTGCACATAGGGATATAAAATGAACATAAGCATACCCAAAATCTATAAAATATAGACAGGCTCCCCCTAGATGTGTGCATTCTATATATATGCTTTGGACTGCACAACACACACACACACACACTAGGATGAACAATCCCCCTATATTTTATAGACAAGGCAATCCTTTCAACAATATAAGTGACACTAAACATAAAAGCAAGGTATAGTAAGTGAGCATGAAGTAAAGGGCACAAGATAAAATAAGCTCACAGGCTACTAAACATACTAGACAATAAAGGATAAGCTTGAGTGTCTGACACCATATGATAAAATAAGTCTCCTGGTCACACACGCAAGACAAACACAAACCAAAGCAATGAAGGTTCAACGAAGCGAAAGCAAAGAGATACAACAAAGAACTGAACTCGCAAATCCTACACTCTCTCTCTCCCTTTCGCATCGAGACACAAAAAAGGCAAAGAGGACACCTAAGACGTAGGTGGTAGTTCCCATTGAAGTGATCACCCATCAATCTCCTCATCTGTCTCAGCAGCAGGAATGAACTCCTCATCTGACTCAGCCCACTGATAGCCTTTCTTCGTCATCCAGACAGCCTCAAGAGTGATGTTCTTCCGACCTGCTCGAGACGTGCTCGCCAAGCTTCCTCAAGATCCGCTTGTCGCGCTGGCGACTCTACTTCTGAGCAACGTGAGTCTGGTAGTGACCCTTGGCCTGCATGCAAAACAGAGACTTCACCTTGGCCTTGAGCTTCTTAGCCCAAGATGGCTCAGTAGAAGGAGGAGCATACCCCTTAGAACTGTCCTCCGCCTCCTCCTCCTGAAGCTCATCATCATCAACATCCATGCGTGCAACCTCGGCCTCAGCCCAGGTAGTGGTGTTAGCCCACTTATTCTTCTGGCGTAGCTTAATGGGCTCATGGAGAATCCAGTTGGGAACAAGAAACTCTTCACCTGGAAAGAGCTTCTCCCAAGTCTTCGAGATCAAGAGGTGCAAGTAAGGTCCATAGATGGGGACCTTATGATGGAACACAGCAAACTGAAGCTCACACCACATGATATGAGAGACATCAAGTGGTCCAGGTTGTTGAAGCCGCGCTTCCTCACAAATAAGCATCATGTCCACGAGATAGGAATGCACCTTGTCCTTGTCGCCTATGCAAGGGAAAAGAGAGTTGCGAAAGATCTGGTGCATGATGTCCAGAAACGGGTTCAACTGAGGAGTCCTGGGTTAGGGGGTATCCGGACAGCCGGACTATATACTTTGGCCGGAATGTTGGGCAATGAAGATACAAGATTCAAGACTTCGTCCCGTGTCCGGATGGGACTCTCCTTTGCGTGGAAGGCAAGCTTGGCAATTCGGATATGTAGATCTCCTTCTCTGTAACTGACTCTGTGTAACCCTAGCCCCCTCCGGTGTCTATATAAACCGGAGGATTTAGTCCGTAGGACAACAACAATCATAATCATAGGCTAGCTTCTAGGGTTTAGCCTCTATGATCTCGTGGTAGATCAACTCTTGTAATACTCATATCATCAAGATCAATCGAGCAGGAAGTAGGGTATTACCTCCATCGAGAGAGCCTGAATCTAGGTAAACATCGTGTCCCCAGCCTCCTGTTACCATTAGCCTTAGACGCACAGTTCGGGACCACGTACCCGAGATCCGCCGGTTTTGACACCGACATTGGTGCTTTCATTGAGAGTTCCACTGTGTCTTCGCGATAAGGCTTGATGGTACCTTCAATCATCTTCAACGATGCGATCCAAGGGGAGGGTTTCCCTCCCGGACAGATCTTCATATTCGGCGGCTTCACACTGCGGGCCAATTCGCTTGGCCATCTGGAGCAGATCGATAGCTACGCCCCTGGCCACTAGGTCAGGTTTGAAAACCTAAACTACACTGCCAACATCCGCGGAGACTTGATCTTCGACGGATTCGAGCCCATGTCAGGTGCGCCGGACAGTCCCGACGAGCATGACTTAGATATGCCATCGGACAGTATTTGGGTGATCGCGCCTGCGGCTGCCCTAGGAAACAATTCGGAGCAGACTGCGCCATCCGAGGACGGGTGGATGGACCCCGCCACGGAGGCCTCACACTCATCGGCCCTGGAGCCGAACACTCAATCCGCCTCCTATGAGGTCGGTACCCTTGGACCCTCGGACTCGTCTCCGGCTATAGGATCCGAACCGCGTACGCCCGTGCCTACCGAATCTGATTGGGCACCGGTCATGGAGTTCACCTCCATGGATATATTTCAGCACTCGCCCTTGGGCGACATGCTAAACTCATTAAGGTCGCTCTCTTTGTCAGGAGACTCTTGGCCGAACTATGTCCAGCTCAAGTGGGAAGTAGACGACAAAGAAACTCGTTCCCCACCCACCACCCACTTAATAGCCACTGTCGATGACCTAACCGACGTGCTCGACTTCGACTCCGAAGACATCAACGGTATGGACGACGATGCAGGAGAAGAACAGGAACCACCACCCACCGGGCGCTGGACTGCCACCTCATCATATGATATATATATATATATGGTGGACACGCCAAAAGAAGGCGATGGTGAGGACACAACAAAGGATAAACCCCTTGATAAGCCACCAAAGCGACGCTGTAGGCGCCGCTCTAAATCCAGCCAGAGTAAAAACAACGCAAGAAAGAATAACACCCCGGTCGACTCCAATGGAAACGACGACCCCATGGACCCAGCGATGGAGCAGGATGATCCAGGGGATGATAAACATAGTCCAGAGCCGATGTCAGACGACGCCGATCCCGAGGGTAAATTTCAGCAACCTATCTCCAGAGAAGAGAACAGTCCGGACGATGACGCATTCATCATCCCGGAAAAACACTTGGAACAAGAGAACCTCCATCGAAGGCTTATTGCCACGGCGAGGAGCTTGAAGAAGCAGAAGCAAAGCCTTAAGGTCGTGCAGGATAAGCTCAATCGCAGATGGAACAAAGTGCTTAACAATGAAGACAAATATGGCGATAACCGCCACACAAAGAGCTACCCGGAGCGCAAGCTACTGTCAGAATTCGACGATGAGGCCATAGATCCCATCCCACCAAAAAACAATAAGACCGATCAACCGGACCGACCACCCCATGGCCGTGACAGAGCGGCTACTGATGCCGCACAAAAGTCAGCACACGATTTACGTGAGCTCATGGACAAAAAAGCCAGTATAGCCAAGTCCATCTTTGGATCTAGAAAACGTGCCCTGGCGCAGGATCACGGCCACCAACATCATCATATCGATGGAATACCAGCTCGGAATCAACACCGAACACAACAACCGTCAACAGCATGCCATGACACATCCAAATACAGGGGAGCCGCGCACCCCCTGTGCTTCACCAATGAGGTGCTGGATCATGAATTTCTAGAAGGATTTAAGCCCGTAAATATAGACGCATACGACGGAACGATAGACCCTGGGGTATGGATTGAGGACTTTATCCTCCATATCCACATGGCTCACAGAGACGATCTCCACGCCATTAAATACCTACCCCTCAAGCTAAAAGGACCAGCTCGACATTGGTTGAAAAGCCTCCCCGAAAACTCAATTGGAAGTTGGGAGGAACTTGAGGATGCTTTCAGGGCCAATTTTCAAGGGACATAGGTCCGACCTCCGGATGCAGACGACTTAAGTCACATAATTCAACAGCCCGGAGAGTTAGACCGAAAACTTGAACAGATTTCTTACTAAGAAGAATCATATCATCGATTGTCCGGATGTCGAAGCCTTGGCGGCTTTCAAGCATAGTATTCGAGATGAATGGCTCGCCAGACACCTCGGCCAAGAAAAGCCTAGGACAATGGCAGCCCTTACAAGCCTTATGACCCGCTTTTGCGCGGGCGAGGACAGCTGGTTAGCCTGTAGTAGCACCAGCGACCCAGGCACATCCGAAGTTATGGATGGCAACAGGAAGCCGTGACGCAATAAAAACAAGCGTCGAAACAATCAAGATAGCCCAGATAATACGACGGTCAACGCCGGATTCAGGGGCTCTCGACCCGGTCAATGGAAGAAGCCATTTAAAGGCATTAGAGATGGACCATCCAGCCTAAATAAGATTCTAGACAAGTTATGTCAGATTCATGGCACCCCCGAAAAACCTGCAAACCACACCCACAGAGAGTGCTGGGTTTTCAAGCAGGCCGGCAAGCTAAATTCCGAACACAGGGGGAGGGAGACGCCAAGTGAAGATGAGGATGAGCCCTGCCAGCTGAATACTGGGAGACAGAAAAAATTCCCACCAACAGTCAAAACAGTGAATATGATAAACACAACTCACATTCCAAAGAGAAGGCGCAAACGCGCATTCCGAGACATATACGCTGCAGAACCCGTTGCCCCCAAATACAATCCCTGGTCAGCCTGCTCGATCACTTTTGATTAGAGGGATCATCCGACTAGTATCCGGCACGGAGGATCGGCTGCCTTAGTGCTCGACCCAGTCATTGATGGATACCATCTCACTAGAGTCCTCATGGACGGTGGCAGTAGTCTTAACCTGATATATCAGGACACTGTCCGCAAAATGGGGATAGACCCGTCAAGAATCAGCCAAAGTAGTACTACCTTTAAAGGAGTAATACCAGGCATCGAGGCCCGCTGAACGGGCTCTCTAACACTAGAGGTTGTATTCAGTTCTCCCAACAACTTCAGAAGCAAAGAACTAATCTTCGACATCGCTCCATTCCGAAGCGGCTATCACACACTACTCGGGAGAACGGCCTTTGCTCGTTTTAACGCAGTACCGCACTACTCCTATCTCAAACTTAAGATGCCCAGTCCGCGTGGCGTCATTACAGTTAGCGGAAATACTGAGCATTCTCTACGTGCGGAAGAATATGTGGCGGCTCTAGCAGCCGAACACTAAGCGGTCCCTCCAACCAAAATTGGTCATCAGGACCACAAACACGGTTAGATGAGTCCGACGCCCCACCAGGTGTAACACCTCAGATGAACCTGAGCGTGGGTTGATAGATATACGCCCATAGGTGGTGCTAGGGGCTGCTCACAAGAAGAAGCCTATAGTTTGGCTCGAACCTATTAATATAATAACATATTGCATTCTCATGGTTTGTTTAGATTAACCACCTCTTTGCACGAATTTTTTCACCAAGGTTTTTCCTTTTTACAGATGATCATCGTGCTACACCCTTCCAGAATACAGCACAATGGAGATAAAGGCGCAGACGTGCAGCAGGGCCCCGCTCAAAGGTTTCTTTTTAGATTAAGACCCTGCGTAAACCTTTTTACTATCTCTTGTTGCTTCATACCCCCAGGACACTTAACGGAAGGGGATACTGGCGTTCTTGACATTTCGTCACGCCAGATTAACGCATGTATCTGGACACACAGAGCTCATTATCGAGGGCGTTACTCAGCCCAGTATATGTCATAAAGTCCGAATACCTTAGGGAGTGTTCGGCGTCGCGAGTTTGGCTTTATATGCATCAGCTCCGAATCATGTCTTTGGTCAAATGTTGGGTTTGCCTGGCTCCCGTGTTTTACCGCCTTACGTTCCGCTCTATCGGCTAAGGCGGCACCAGGAGAACTACTGCGATTGTGCCTTGGTTCATCTGGGTGAGCACCTCAGTAGAGAAAGCCGAAAACTGACTGTCATGATAAAGCGAGAGACTGGTCAACCACTCGATGACTTAGCGGAATCTTCGCGATTCCTCCACATTAATTAAGGGCCGGTTTCTCGGTCACGTATGTACGTGCGCCGTATTCAGATGAACGCGAATGTACCAGGGGCTATATAGTAGCCCCACCGTCAAACTCCTATGGCTAAGTGAAAGTGTTAAAGCTATATAGTCCGATTGCCTGGTTCGCTGTGCTATCACCTCCTTAATGGACCAAGACGTTGGATCAAGTGTGATTACACGTTTTTTCGAACACCCCCGCATTATGTGCATGGGGGCGGAAGTCGACGACTGCTAACTTTTAGGTTATATACATACATACATAAACGGCCGCACATGAGGCACTATAATACTTCCAGGCAAAAGTATAAACACAACCTCTATAATCAATATCGCATTGTTTTTACAATTCAGATACATGTCACTCAAACATGACACTCCTCGAGCACTGCACCTCTATAGTGCTCGGCGGGGTCCTGGCCTCCCGCCGGACCCCGGGTCGCAATAGCAGTGGCCTCCATACCTGCCCAATATGTCTTGACACAGGCCAGAGCCATCCAAGCACCCTCTATGCACGTCGACCTCTTCACGTCATTGATATGTGAAACAGCACCAAGGAACTGTTGCACTAAACCAAAATAACTGCCTGGCCTTGGTCCCCTCGGCCAAAGATGATCCACGACAGATCTCATGGCAAGCCCGGATAACCTATGGAGCTCGACCCACTCGTCCATTTGTTCGTTCAACAGCAACGGACGCTTTGGAGCACTGAACTGCGACCAGAACAATCGTTCTGCCTCTTGATCTTCCTGATCCTTGAAATATTCAGTCGCATCAGCAGCACTCTTGGCCAAGTCCAAGTATGCGTCCTCAGCACTCCATAATTAATCCAGAGGGGCATACTTTGGATCTCCGAACTTCGTCCGCAACAGAAAGGGCTTCCCAGCCGTGATATCTCCGGCTTGACGAAGCTCCTCCTTTGCCGCTCTGATCTCATAGCGAGTCTCATTAGCTGCTTCCAAGGCCTTATTCAGGTCAGCCGCTTTCACTTGATTTTCCTTTTCAAGAAGCTCATAACGGTCGGCGGCATCCTTCAGCTCAACAACCATCTTGGCTATCTTCTCTTCACTCTGGCAATGAGCAGCCTGTTCGCCTCTCAACTCCTCGGCCGCCTGTAGGGCAGCCGCATCACTTCTCCTGGCTTGCTCCTTGGCTAAGGCAAGCTTTGCCCTAAGGGTCTCCACGGCAGCAGCTCCATCTGCAATCACATCATATTATAGATACTAGCATCATGATCCTCTTAATATTTGCTAACAAAGCCAAAAATACTTACCCTGGGCCTCGTCAAGCCGCTTGTTCACAAGCGCGATGTCGGCATCCGCCACGTCAAGCTGTCGCTTTAGTTCGGCAAAATCAGTAGTCCGGTCAGCCGCCGGACCCTTACCCGCCTGTACATATAAGATGTGCTGTCATTTACCAGGGATTATGATCCTCTGATTGCCACCTCTGGATGACAACCAGAGTCTCAGGGGATACTATCTACACAGAGCACACCTAGCATATGCAGGTACAGCTGAAAATATGCATATTATTTTATGTACCTCAAAGCCTTTGAGCAGGCTCGTAAAAGCTTCATCCAGTCTGCTTTTTGCGGACGCGATCCTCCCAAACACCATGCCCATTAAGGTATGGTGCGCCTCCGGGACAACCGCTTGCTCCAGAAGACCCGTCAGTATGTCCGGCTGCATGCCGGACACGCCCGGACTCTTCCTATCGCTCTCCTTGGGAGCCGAATACTCCGGGCTTCGGGCGGCCGAAGTATTACCTTCTGGCCTCGGCGGATCGGGAGAAATCCTCCGTGACGACAACTCGGGGTCGTCCGCCCCATGGGGCGGGGAGGCAAGGGGAGGCGTTTCTCTCTCCATCATCTCCGGAAGAAGATCCTCCGAAGATGAGCTCTGTTGAGAGGGGCTCCGAGCCGGACTGCAAGATAAGTCTTGGTTATTGTACTCAGGGTTAAAACAGGACATATTTACTAAAGTGCTTTTGATTCACTTACGGTTCGTTGGAGGGCTGGCCCTCTTGCGGGTGTTGCATGGTAAGGACGTCCTCCGGGGGCAGGCCCCCCTGGCAAAGGTTTCTTCCTTTGTTTAGGAGCCTCTGCCTCCAAGTTTTCGGAGGCAACCCTTTTCTTCCCGTGAGGGGAGGGGATGTTAGTTTCACCTCCCCGATCATCCTCCTTCTAGGAGACGTCAATTCCCCCGGTCCGGATGTACAATGTGTGAAGCCCGCCTTTGGCTTCTCTATCCCTCTCCTCATCCTCTCCTGATGGTACCTGATATGGTGCGTGCTCAAGCATCCTGATTAATAAAGGATACGGCGAGCCTTCGGGAAGAGGGGCCAAACACCTAATCCTCTCTGCCTTTCTTAGCCAGTCCTGGCCAGGGGTAGTTTTCAGAATAATGCTGTAATAAACAAAAAACAGCGTGTTCGGTTGCGGAGTTACTTACTTGGGTATCCGGACGATTACAGTTCAAGCCCGCATCCTCGATGGTGTCCGGACACTTTATTCGTGATCCGAAGAACAACTTATACATCCCTTCGAGCGTCACGCCGAAGAAGTGCTGAATAGTTCACGGTCCCTCTGGGTTGAACTCCCACATCCGGAGAGGTCGACGTTTGCACGGCAGGATCCGACGAACTTGCATTACTTGAATTATTTTGACGAGGCTGATATCCCTCTTAAGAAGATCCCGAATACGGCTCTGCAATGTCGGTACATCATTAGTAGGCCCCCAGTCCAGTCCCTTGTTGACCCATGACGCCAGTTGAGGCGGAGGGCCCAAGCGGAAGGCAGGGGCGGCCACCCACTTTGTGCCTCGGGGAGCTGTTATATAGAACCACTCCCATTCCCATAAGTCGGACACCTCCGGGAAGGAACCCTTGGGCCATGGGGCATCGACGCCTTTGCATATTATAGCGCCTCCACACTCCACGTGTCGCCCATCAATCATCTTCGGCTTCACATTAAAGGTCTTAAGCCACAGGCCGAAGTGTGGGGTGACGTGGAGGAATGCTTCACACAGGACGATAAACGACGAGATGTGAAGGATGGAATCCGGAGCCAGATCATGGAAATCTAGCCCGTAATAGAACATGAGCCCTCTAACAAAGGGATCCAGATGGAAACCTAGCCCTCGGAGGAAGTGGGAAACAAATACGACGCTCTCATTGGGTTTGGGAGTGGGGATGACCTTCCCTTGAGCAGGCAGCCTATGCAGGATGTCGGCGGTCAGGTACCTGGCCTTCCTAAGCTTCTTGACGTCCTCCTCTGCCACCGACCTTGAAGGTTGGATCCGGACATGATTGAAGGTCCAAAGTGCTTGAGCCTGAGCCTTGGGTTTTGGAACTCGAGGTGAGGTAAGGGGAGGATCGAGCGTGGGTGTGAAAAGATAAGACCTTGGCCCCTTATTAAAGGGGGTGAATATCAAGCGTCCCCCGCGTGACCGTTTGGAACTTGCCTAAAATCAAGGAGTCATATTAACAAATGCGGTTGGGTTACCCATGCCCGTATTGATGAGAATCCCGCAATAAGGGGACACGATCTCTGCTTCGACAAGACGTGCCAATAAAACCGCCTCGCAATATGTGTAGTGGCTGGTTGTGAAAAATAGTTCAAATAATGACCGAGCCTTAGTGTGATGTCACTCTACAAAAGTTGTCAGCAGATTTGATTTGTGGAATACTGTTCTCTCTACGGTGGTATGTGGAATTTCTTTTGCAGAGTCGGACACGATTCTCATGTTCAAAATCTTCTATGGAGTATTCGGAGGAGGAACCCGCCTTGCAACACCGAAGACAATCTGCGCACCAGACTCATTGTCATTGAAGCCTGGTTCAGGGGCTACTGAGGGAGTCTTGGATTAGGGGGTATCCGGACAGTCGGACTATATACTTTGGCAGGACTGTTGGACTATGAAGATACAAGATTGAAGACTTCGTCCCGTGTCCGGATGGGACTCTCCTTTGCATGGAAGGCAAGCTTGGCAATTCGGATATGTAGATCTCCTTCTCTGTAACCGACTCTATGTAACCCTAGCCCCCTCCGGTGTCTATATAAACCGGAGGATTTAGTCCGTAGGACAACAACAATCATAATCATAGGCTAGCTTCTAGGGTTTAGCCTCTACGATCTCGTGGTAGATTAACTCTTGTAATACTCATATCATCAAGATCAATCGAGCAGGAAGTAGGGTATTATCTCCATCTAGAAGGCCCAAACCTAGGTAAACATCGTGTCCCCAGCCTCCTGTTACCATTAGCCTTAGACACACAGTTCGGGACCCCCTACCCGAGATCCGCCGGTTTTGACACCGAGATCAACACATGAGTCTTCTTGCCATTTGCTAAGGACTTATCAACATGGAAGGGTTGAAGCTTGTTCTTGGAGGCAGACTCTGGGTTGGCATGCGTGCGGACACCAACATGCACTTTCTAGCCCCTCATCACGAACATGCAACATATCCATGAACTCCTTCCACTCAGCAGACATCCTCTTGCCATTTGTTATCGAAGTCATGGTCCGCTTCTCATCCGTGTGGAAGTGGACAGAAGCAAAAAACTGAGCCACAATCGTCGGGTCAAAGTCCATGTGGAACGTGCGGAGCTCCTCAATACCAGACTGCTCCACCAAATCCAGAGGCTCACCAAAAAATTCATGGTTCTTCGTTAGATGATTCATGTCAATCCACTGAACGGGTACATAGATGTTTTGATTGGCCTTGATCACATCTAGGAAAATGAGATTTTGTTGCTTAGTCCAAAACAAGTCATTTCTCCTGCTGAGTTCCCTAGGCTTGACGTAGGGGTTGAGCTTGCTTCGAATCAGAAACTCTACTTGAGGCATTTCATCCATGCCGACAGTTGGCTCCTTGATCTTGGTAGCTGTGCTCTTGACATTGCGTTGTGGGGCACTGGACCCCTTAGGAGCTTCTTGGTTGTGAAGACGCTTGGAGCTCATGTCGCGACTGGGATTCGAGTGCCTCGCACCAAAACCGGAGCCACCACCTAAGACACACAATGCAAACACATAAGAAGAGTGAGAAGCATTATTGCAAAGACCAAGGCCAAAACAAAAGAAACACATAGAAATGAGATTAGGTGTGACAAAACGAAGCAATTTTAGGTCAAGCGGTATTACCGTAACAGGATGCGGAAGTAAAATTTTACTTTTGCTCTGATCGCGGTAGTACAACGTCGGGGTGGCGCGGTAGTACCGCACTCAGAGTGGAAGTAATTTTTTACATCCGTGCCACGGGCGGTAGTACTACTCCAGGGGAGCGGTAGTACTGTACATGGACCGCAACAGGTGGTAGTACCACTCTAGGCGGGGCGGTAGTACCACATGGGGCGGATCTTGCAAATTCACATATGAGAACATCTATGAGGATGAATCGGTAGTACCGTTGATCAAACCTACATTTTTGTATCACACCAAATAGCATACCTATTGCACTAGCACTCTCCAACAATATCCTCTTGCACAGATTTAGCCAAAAATCCCAAGACCTACTCACTCTCCAACAAAAGGAGGCAAAGAGAGAGGGGAAGGGGAGATACTGGGGTCCATGGCAAGAGGGCGAGGTGAGAATCGATCCCACTAGTTGAAATGAGAGGAGAGTGGCTGGAGACGAAGATCCGGCGAGGTCCTCCGGTGCCGTTCTTGGGCAGGAGAGAGAGAGACGCAGTGAGAGGAAGAGACGAATGGGTATGGGGGAGTTGGAACTCCCCCTGCCCGTGCTTAACCCCCACGCGGGCTCGAAAGCACGGTAGTACCGCCTGGGAGGTAGTACCGCACCCTGGGCGGTAGTACTGCTCGACCAGCGGCAGTAAAAAATTACTACCGCGATGGAAGCGGTAGTACCGTGCCGTGGTCACAGCTGTGCAAGCACAGAAGCCACCCACCTCAGCGGTAGTACCGTACACCCAAGAAAGTGCAGGTTTCGACAAAACAGAAAAACACGGCCATTGCAATGCACACTTAGAGCAACCGGACACGCAAAAGAGGCAACTCAAACACAAACAAGACCCAAAAGAAAGCAAAAAGACAACAAGGACCAAACAATGAACCAAAACCTCTCATGAAGAGAGGGCGGTGGCTGGAGCCACCTATGTTTGAGTCAATTGGTATGGCACGGCGAAGAATTATCCTTGGGCCCATCACCAAAACTCGTCTTTGAAGCACAAGTACCATCAACAATGGTGAATGTGAAATAGTAGATCAATTTATGCATAAAGGGGGAGGGAGAGTTCATTAAGAGAACAACACTGCCCCTATGTCCATGCCTGCACCTAAACAAGACATCAAGATGAGTATGGTGGGGTTTGCAAAGGTTCAAGCCACATTGCTCAAATCAACGATATTTAGCTCATGCCTTAACTTGCGAAATCTTCCTTCATCCAAAGGCTCCATGAAAATATCTGCAAGGTTATCATGAGTGTTGACATAGTTGAGCTCAATCTCCCCTCGCCTAATGTGATCCCGGATGAAGTGATACCGGATCTCAATATGCTTCGTCTTGAAGTGTTGCACCGGGTTGAGAGAAATCTTGATGGAAGTTTCATTGTCATACCAAAGAGGCACTTTGTCACAAATGACACCGTAATCCTTTAAAGTTTGCCTCATCTATAGAAGTTGAGCACAAAACTACCGACGGCCACATACACGACCTCAGTGGAGGAGAGAGACACACAACTTTACTTCTTAGAAGACCAACTCACCAAAGAGCAACCAAGAAATTGGCACCCTCCGGAAGTTGACTTCCTATCCACTTTGTCTCCTGCCCAATCCGAATCCGAAAACCCCACGAGATTGAAGTTTGCTCCCCTAGTGTACCATAAGCCAAAGTTTGGGGTATGCGCCAAATATCAAAAGATTCGCTTGACCGCCACATAGTGGCTTTCCTTAGGTGAGGCTTGAAACCATGCACAAATTCCCACACTCAACATGATATCCGATCTAGATGCACAAAGGTAAAGCAAGGAGCCAATCATAGAACGATATACCTTTTGATCCACCGCTTTACCATTGGGATCAATGTCAAGTTGGCATTTGACGGACATTGGAGTAGAAGCCGGCTTGACATCACTTAGCTTGAATCTCTTGAGCATGTCTTGAGTGTATTTGGCTTGGTTGATGAAGGTTCCTTCTCTTCTTTGTTTGATTTCGAACCCGAGAAAGAACTTCAACTCTCCCATCATGGACATCTTGAACTTCGAGGTCATGAGTGCGACAAACTCCTCATTGAAAGCTTTTTTAGGAGAACCAAAGATAATATCATCAACATATAGTTGGCATACAAACAACTCCCCTTTGAACTTCTTAGTAAAAAGAGTGGGGTCGCTTTTCCCAATTTCAAACCCACGATCTTGCAACAACTCGGTAAGGTGCTCATACCACACACGTGGGGCTTGTTTAAGGCCATAGAGTGCCTTATCGAGTTGGTACACATGATTGGGGAACTCGGGATCCTCAAACCACGGGGGTTCTTTGACATACACCAACTCATTAATAGGACCATTAAGAAAAGCACTCTTCGCATCCATTTGTTGCAACTTGAAGTTATGATGAGAAGCATAAGCAATCAACAAATGAATAGATTGAAGGCGAGCAACGGGAGCAAAGGTTTCTCCGTAGTCGATACCTAGACTTGGGAGTAGCCTTGTGCCACCAAACGAGCGTTGTTGCCAACGATAATCCCGTGAGCATCTTGCTTGTTATTGAATATCCATTTGGTTCCAATAACATTATGGTTCTCCTTTGGCCTTGGCACTAATCTCCACACCTTGTTATGCTCGAAGTTGTTGAGTTCTTCATGCATGGCATTAAGCCAATCCGGATCCTCGAGCGCCTCATAGACCTTTTGGGGTGCAACACAAGAAACAAACGCGTGATGTTCACAATAGTTTGCTAATTGTCTACGAGTGCTTACCTCCTTTCTTAAGCTTCCAAGCACATTCTTCATGAGATGATCTTTGGTAGTGAGCTTGGACGAAATCTTGGCAGCACGACGCTCTGATTCATCCTCAAGATAGAGTTGAGGAGCGGTAACTTGATCATCTTGAGTGTAGTTTTGAGCTTGTTCTTTATCTTGAGATTGCTCTTGATCTTGAACTTTCTCGGTGGAAAGAACTTGACCTTGGGCATCACTTGGTGGATCACCAACATCTTGAGGTTGATCTTGCCCTTGATCTTGTTTATTTGGTTGAGGGCCTTCACTTTGTTCTTCGGAAGCGTGTGGGTCTTGGGTTGGTGATGGTTCCACTTGAGTGAAACATTGTCCTTCTCCTTCAGCCACAAGGGGTTCCTCAATGGGTAGGATATGACCAACACCCATTCTTTGGCTTGGGGAAGAATTTCATCACCTACATCACAAGTACCACTTTGCTGCACTTGGGAGCCGTTATTCTCATCAAACTCCACATTACATGTCTCCTCAATAAGTCCCGTGGACTTGTTGAGGACACGCTAAGCATGAGAGTTTGTGGCATAACCAACAAATATGCCCTCATGAGCTCTAGCCTCAAATTTAGACAAACGAACACCTTTCTTGAGAATGAAACACTTACAACCGAACACCTAGAAGTACTTGAGGTTGGGCTTATTGTTGGTAAGTATATCATATGGAATTTTGTTCAAGCCTTTGCGGAGATAGAGCCGATTGGATGCATGAAAAGCGGTGTTGATCGCTTCGGCCCAAAAGTTATACAGAGACTTGAACTCCGCCATCATGGTCCTTGTCGCGTCCATCAACGTCTGATTCTTCCTCTCCGCTACACCATTTTGTTGAGGGGTGTAAGTCATGGAATATTTATGCTTGATCCCCTCATCACTAAGAAACTCATCCAAGGTGTAGTTCTTGAACTCGGTGCCTGATAACCCACAAGTATAGGGGATTGCAACAGTTTTCGAGGGTAAAGTATTCAACCCAAATTTATAGATTCGACACAAGGGGAGCCAAAGAATATTTGAAGGTATTAGCAGCTGAGTTTTCAATTCAACCACACCTGGAGATTAATTATCTGCAGCAAAGTGATCAATAGCAAAGTAGTATGATAGTTTCGATAGTAGTGACAGCAGCAATAGTAACAATAACAGTGATAGCAGTATTTTTGTAGCAAGTGCAACAGTAATGATAGTAGTAGTAACTTAGCATAAACAATATAGGATAAATTCGTAGGGATAGTGAGGGAGTCCCGGACTAGGGGGTGTCCGGATAGCCGAACTACCATCATCGGCCGGACTCCAAGACTATGAAGATACAAGATTGAAGACTTCGTCCCGTGTCCGGATGGGACTTTCCTTGGCGTGGAAGGCAAGCTTGGCGATACGGATATGTAGATCTCATACCTTTGTAACCAACTCTGTGTAACCCTAGCCCTCTCCGGTGTCTATGTAAACCGGATGGCTTTAGTCCATAGGACGAACAACAATCATACCATAGGCTAGCTTCTAGGGTTTAGCCTCCTTGATCTCGTGGTAGATCTAATCTTGTAACCCACATCATCAATATTAATCAAGCAGGACGTAAGGTTTTACCTCCATCAAGAGGGCCCGAACCTGGGTAAAAACATCGTGTCCCTCGTCTCCTGTTACCATCCGCCTAGATGCATAGTTCGGGACCCCCAACCCGAGATTCGCCGGTTTTGACACCGACATTGGTGCTTTCATTGAGAGTTCCTCTGTGTCGTCACCGATAGGCACGATGGCTTCTTCGATCATCATCAATGACGCAGTCCAGGGTGAGACCTTCCTCCCCGGACAGATCTTCGTATTCGGTGGCTTTGCACTGCGGGCCAATTCGCTTGGCCATCTAGAGCAGATCGAAATTTACGCCCTAGGCCGTCAGGTCAGATTTGGAAGTTTGGACTTCCCGGCTGACATCCGCGGGGACTTGATCTTCGACGGATTCAAGCCACAGCCGAGCGTGCCGCACTGTCACGTGGGGCATGATTTAGCTCTGCCGCCGGATAGTACCCTGGAGGCCGCACTCGAAACCACTCCGATCTTCAATTCGGAGCCAGCTCCGCAGATCGAGGATGGATGCCTAGACACCGCCTCGGGGGCTGCAACCTCTATGGCGATAGAGCCGAACACCGATCTTGTCCCCCATAAAGCTCGTGACTCCGAGGTGCCGGACTCCGGACCTCCCGCGCACCCTCCAGTCAGATCCGATTGGGCGCCGATCATGGAGTTCACCGCGGCGGACATCTTTCAACACTCACCTTTTGGCGTCATCTTGAGTTCGCTAAAGTACCTCTCGTTATCAGGAGAGGCCTGGCCGGACTGCGGACAGGACGGTTGGGATGCGGACGACGAAGAAATTCATAACCCACCCACCACCCACTTAGTAGCCACTGTTGACGATCTAACCGACATGCTAGATTACGACTCTGAGGACATCAACGGTATGGACGACAATGCCGGAGACGACCAAGAACCAGCGCCCAACGGGCGCAGGAAAGCCACCCCATCCCACAACGTATGCATGGTGGACACACCAAAAGGAAGCGACAATGAGGAAAAACGGGACGTGGCGAAGGACAACTTCCCCAACAGACAAACAAAGTAGCGACGCAAGCGCCGCCCGAAGACCGGCATCGACAAAAACGGTACCCATATGGACCAGGCCCTTGAGTAGGGTGAAGCAGTGGACGACGCACACGTCAACAAGCAGCCAGCCGGACATGAACCGGACAAGCAACCCATCCCCGGCGAAGATGATCTCACATCACCAGAGCATATGAATCTCCATAACAGGCTCGTCGCCACTGCAAGAAGTTTGAAGAAGCAAAAGCGGAAGCTCAAAACAGCGGAAGACACACTCAGAATGAGATGGAGCAAAGTACTCAACACCGCAGATAAACATGGCACTAGTCACCAGACAAAGAGTTACCCGAAGCACAAGCTATTGCCTGAATTCGACGAGGAGGCCTTCGAGCCCCCGCAGTCAAAAAAGAAAGGGGCCGCCTGGCCGGATAGACGACCAGATGACAAGCCAAGAGCAACACGGGGCGCCACACACAAGCCGGCATATGATCAGCATAAAGATCATCAGAAAAAGTATAACCCGGCCAGGTCTATTTATGGGCCAAAAAAGAAGACTCCAGGAACTAACATAACCAGCCGAGCATTTGAAGACAACGGCACACCCAAATACAGGGGAGCCGCACACCCACTATGTTTTACCAACGAGGTACTGGATCATGGATTTCCAGTGGGATTTAAACCCATAAACATAGAGGCATACGACGGAACAACAGACCCAGGAGTCTGGATTGAGGATTATATCCTACACATACACATGGCAAGAGGAGACGATCTCCACGCCATAAAATACCTTCCCCTCAAGCTCAAAGGGCCGGCCCGGCATTGGCTTAAAAGCCTCCTAGAAAATACGATTGGGAGTTGGGAAGAGCTTGAGGATGCGTTTCGAGCAAATTTTCAGGGGACTTATGTCCGGCCTCCGGATGCAGATGATTTAAGTCACATAACTCAACAGCCCAGAGAATCAGCATGCAAATTCTGGAACAGGTTCCTCACTAAAAAGAACCAAATAGTCGACTGTCCGGATGCTGAAGCCTTAGCAGCCTTCAAGCACAACGTCCGAGATGAATGGCTCGCCAGACACCTCGGCCAGGAAAAACCAAGAACAATGGCCGCACTAACAAGTCTCATGACCCGCTTTTGCGCGGGGGAAGACAGCTGGTTGGCTAGATGCAGCACCAGCGACCCGAGTACATCCAAAATCAGGGATGGAAACGGGAAATCACGATGCAAAAAAGATCAGCGCCGGAACAAGGAGAATGGCCCAAATAGTACGGCAGTCAACGCCGGATTCAAAAGCTCTCGGCTGAACAACAAAACACTACCCTTAAAGGATAACAGTGACGAGCTATCCAATCTCAACAAGATTCTGGATAGACTGTGTCAAATACATGGTACCTCTGGGAGGCCTGCAAACCATACCCACAGAGATTGTTGGGTCTTCAAGCAGTCCAGCCGACTTAACGCCGAACACAAAGGGCTCGACACACCAAGTGAAAGTGACGAAACCCAAAAGCAGCGCTCCGGAAACCAAAAGACTTTCCCATTAGAAGTCAAAACAGTGAACTCACTTCACGTGATAACACACAACGCGGCCCCTGCTATACCAGGACACCGTCCGCAGACTGGGGATAGAACCCACCAAAATTCGCTATAGCAGCACTTCCTTCAAAGGAGTGACGCCAAGCCTTTTTAGCCAATTTTACAGGCTCTGTATCACTAGGGGTCGTGTTCGGTTCATCCGACAACCTCTGTCGCGAAAAAGCTCACCCTCCATCGCCCCATTTAGCAGTAGCCCTTAAGCACTACTGGGGCGTGCAGCTTTCACGCGCTTTAATGCAATACCACATTACGCGTCTCTTACGCTTAAAAATGCCCGGTCCACATGGCGTATTCTTAAAACTCCAGGTGTCTCTAACCACGGAGAATGTGCGGCTGCCTAGACAGCCACACATTATTTCGACCTTGGAGGTCAAAGCCCCTAAAAATAGGTCATTTAGACCTCGGACATGGTTAGACGAGTCTGGCATAACTTAACAAGGGGCTTCCCAGCCGCATACCCCCCCTTTTTTTAGGGAGCCGGGCGCATAAATGATGAAAGCCAATAAAGCTCAACTTTCTTCATCTTCCAAATTGTACTTTATTTTGATACATTTTTTGCACGATATTTCCTAGAAACTAAGTCCTTCTCTTTTATAGATGAAGCACATGCTACACCCGTCCAGGATACAGCACAACGGAGACACAGGCGCAGACGTGCAGTAGGGACCCGTTGCAAGGATTCTTTTCAGATTAAGACCCTGCGTAAACCTTTCTCACTGTCTCTTGTTGATACACATCCCCTGGTTTCCTACCAGAGCCAAGGAGGAGGCTGGCGTTTTGGCATCGGCCGCGTCAGAAGTTCCCGCCTGTACCTGGACACTAGGGGCTTAGGGCTTTATTCTGCTCGATATCATAAAGACCGAACACCTCAGGGAGTGTTCGGCGTCTCGAGTTAGGCCTTATATGCATCAGCTGCGAATCATGTCTTTGGTCAAATGTTGGGTTTGCCCGGCTCCTGTATTTTGCTGCCTTATGTTCCGTATCATTGGCTAACGCAGCACCAGGAGAACTACGGCGATTGTGCCCCGGTTCGGCCGGGAGAGCACCTCAGTAGAGAAAGCCGAAAACTGACTGTCATGATATAGCGAGAGACTGGTCAACCACTCGATAGACCATTGGAATGTTTAGAATTCCTCCGCTTTGACGAAGGACCGCTTCCCGGTCAGGCACATACGTGCCCCAAGTTCGGAGAAGCGCGGTGCCATCAGGGGCTATATAGTAGCCCCACCTTCGAGCTCCTTTGGCTAAGTGAAAGTGATAAAGCATTATAGTCTGGTTGCCTAGTTTGCTATGATATCACCTCCTCAAAAGGACCAAGACGTTGGATTAAGTGTGAAAAAGTGTTTTTCTTTTTGCAAACACCCCCGCACCATGTGCGTGGGGGCTGAAGCCAAAGACTGCCATCTTTCAGATTATACATACATATACGGCCGCACAGGAGATAGTTCAATACTTGAACACACAAGTATAAAAAGCCATTGCATTATAAACATCATCTTAGAAATCATACATGTCATTCAAACATAATATCTTTCGAGCACTGCGACTCTATTATACGAGCGCCCTGCAGGACTTCCTCAAAGTAATGCTCGGTGGGGAATCGGCTTTTGTCCGAACCCCGGGATGCAACAGCGGTGGCATCCATCTCCGCCCAGTATGTTTTACCACGGGCGAGAGCCATCCGCACACCTTCTATGCATGCCGACCGCTTCATCGCCTTAATATGCGGCACTGCCCCAGGGAATTGTTGCAACAAGCCAAAATAACTCTTCGGCTTGGGCCTTTTCGGCCACAGATGAGTTACCACATCCATCATGGCCAGTCCGGACAATCTATTCAGCTCAGCCCACTCAACCAGCTGAGCACTCAACGGAAGCGGACGCTCCGGACTATGAATTGAGACCAGAAAAGCTCTTCCATTCCATGATCCTCCTGGCTTCGAAAGTGCACGACTGCGTCAGCCGCACTCGCCGCCAAGTCCAGATAAGGATCCTCCGCACCGTACAATCGGCTCAGCTGAGCATACTTCGGATCCGTGAACTTCCTACGCAGCATAAAGGGCTTTCCAGCCACAATGTCCCGGGTCTGACGCAGTTCCTCCTTTATAGCCCGCATTGAACTACGGGCATCCTTGGCTTCGGCATCGGCCTTTTTCAGGTCCTCTTGCTCCGCTTGGCGTTCTCTTTCAAGAACTTCTTGGCGGTCGGTAGCAACTTTTAATTTTGCGGCCATTTCGGCCATCTCCTCCCTGCTTCGGCAGTGAGCAGCCCTCTCGGCTTCTAGCTCTTCTGCTGCCTTCGAGGCAGCCACCTCGCTCTTCCTGGCTTGCTCCTTGACCCGAGCAAGTTCTGCTCGAAGGTCCTCCATAGCAGCAGCACCATATGCATCAAGCATATAAAATGTAAGGAATGGGCGTCAGCTCCCTTACTACGCGACTGCGGAGCAACCACATACCTTGCGACTCATCAAGTCATCTATTTACCAGCGAGATATCCGCATCTGCAACGTCGAGTTGTCTCTTCAGCTTGGCAAATCCATCAGTCCGGCTAGCCACCGCACGATCAGCCACCTGCATAGGAAAGGTGACATTCTATAACTGAGATTATGATCCTCGGCACGCTGTCGCTTTCGACAGCATACCAAGTCTCAGGGGCTACTATCTATACAGGGCGCACTTCATGTGCAAAACTATCAACAGGTATGTCATTTTTTGCGTACCTCAAATCTCGTCAGTAAACTTCCGACGGCCTCATACAACCCGGTTTCGACGGACGAGATCCTCTCCATCACATCACGCATTAATGTGCGGTGATCTTCTGAGATGGACGCCCTCTTAAGCAAATCCTGCAGCTCCACCGGTCGTACTCCAATGGGAGCCGAACTCTCCGGTCCCGCCGGATTCGGGGAGACCCTCCGTGACGACACCTCAGGGTCGTTCGCCCCGCACGATGGGGTGGCAGATGAAGGCGTTTCACTTTCCATCATCTCCGGACGAAGGTCTCCCGAGGATGAGCTGTGCTGAGATGGGCTGGGATCCGAACTACAAGGTAAGAACTTCGTTACCTTTAGACATTAAGCAAGGGTGTCTGATAATTATAAAATCCCCCTTTTTTTACTTATGGCTCGTTAGAGGGCTGATTCCTCCGAGGAGACAGTACGGCCGGGGCGCTTCCTGGCGCAGGACCTTCCGGTACAGATTTCTTTCCCCGCTTTGAGGCCTTGGCCTCCCGGTCCTCGGAAGCGTTCCTCTTCTCCCCCTGGAAGGAGGGACTCTCGATTCCTCCCTTACTAAACGCCTCCTTGGCAGAGGTGACAGTTTCCCCATGCCCCCCTTCGCCCTCATTCGAAGGTGCAACCTCCAACATTTTGATTAACACGGGATCCTACGTGGTCTCGGGGAGGGGGGCCGGACACCGTATCAGTTTTGCTTGCGCTATCCACTCCTGTCCAGGGATAGCTGGTTAAAAGGTAAGCTCACGATAAATAAATGGATGGTGTGTCCGAACACAGGGCTACTTACTTGAGTATCCGGGCGATTGCAGCTTAGGCCAGCGTCCTCCGTCAATTCCGGATGCGTCTCCTGTGATCCGAAGAACAGTTTATGCATCTCCATGGGAGTCAAACCCATGAAGTGTTGAAGAGCTCGCGGCCCCTCCGGATTAAACTCCCACAGACAGAGGGGGCGACGTTTGCAGGGCAGTAGGCGCCGGATCAACATAACCTGCACCACTGCAACCAGATTGATCTCCCTTTCTTGGAGGACTCGAATCCGGTCCTGCAACAGGGGGACGTCTTTGGGCGACCCCCAGTCACACCCCTTGTTGATCCATGGCGTCAGCTTCTGTGGAGGGCCCGAGTGAAAGACGGGCGGCGGCTTCTGCCTACTGCCCCGGGGAGCGGTGATATAAAACCACTCCTGTTGCCACAAGCCGAGCTCCTCTTGGAAAGAGCCCTTGGGCCATGGAGCTTTGGCCCTCTTGCTTATAACCGCCCCACCGCACTATGCCTGATGCCCCTCAATCATCTTCGGCTCCACATCGAAGGTTTTGAGCCATAAGCCGAAGTGAGGGGTAGTGCGGAGGAAGGCTTCACAAATGACAATCAATGATGAGATATGGAGGATGGACTCCGGATCCAGGTCGTGGAATTCCAGCCCATAGTAAAACATGAGCCCCCTCATGAAGGGATCCGTCGGGAAGCCTAAACCCCGACGGAAGTGAGACATGAACACGACGATCTCGCCATGCTCAGGGGTTGGGATAACTTGCCCTCGGGCAGGCAGCCTATGCGAAATCTCGTAGGTAAAATACCTGGCATCTCTCAGCTTTAGCACGTCCTCCTCCGTGACGGAGGAGGGCATCCACCGGCCTCATAAATCAGGACCGGACATTGTCGAGGATCGAAGGTACCTAAATTCGGAGCCCTGGGTGTTGGAACTCAGGGAGAGGGGCACATTCAATAGAGGATTGAATAAAAAGAACGGGCCTTGGTCTCATTATAAAGAGGAAGAATACCAAGAGCCGTCCCCGTGACCGTTTGGAACCCGCCTTCAATGGAGGGGGCGTGGCAACGGGCGCGGTTGGGTTACCCACGTCCGTATTGATGGGAATCCCGGAATAAGGGGAACATGATCTCTGCTTCGATAAGACGTGCCAAGGAAACCGCCTCGCTAAACGCGCTGAGGTGGAGCAATAAAAACAATTCGAGTAAAGGCTTGGAAGGGGTCTGACGTCACGCCACAGGATACGTCAGCAGATTGATTTTGTGTAATATTATTCTCTCTACGGTGGTATGTGGAAATTATTTTTGCAGAGTCGGACACTATCCTGGTGTTCACAATCTTCTATGAATTATTCAGGGGAGGAACCCGCCTTGCAATGCCGAAGACAATATGCGCGCCGGACTCATCGTCATTGAAGCCTGGTTCAGGGGCTACTGAGGGAGTCCCGGACTAGGGGGTGTCCGGATAGCCGAACTACCATCATCGGCCGGACTCCAAGACTATGAAGATACAAGATTGAAGACTTCGTCCCGTGTCCGGATGGGACTTTCCTTGGCGTGGAAGGCAAGCTTGGCGATATGGATATGTAGATCTCCTACCTTTGTAATCGACTCTGTGTAACCCTAGCCCTCTCCGGTGTCTATATAAACCGGATGGCTTTAGTCCATAGGACGAACAACAATCATACGATAGGCTAGCTTCTAGGGTTTAGCCTCCTTGATCTCGTGGTAGATCTACTCTTGTAACCCACATCATCAATATTAATCAAGCAGGACGTAGGGTTTTACCTCCATCAAGAGGGCCCGAACCTGGGTAAAAACATCGTGTCCCTCGTCTCCTGTTACCATCCGCCTAGACGCACAGTTCAGGACCCCCTACCCGAGATCCGCCGGTTTTGACACCGACAGATAGGATCGGTGACTTGTTGGATGATATTCATCATGAGACAGGTATAACCTAGGGCGATACAGCACTAGCTCCAATTCATCAATATAATGTAGGCATGTATTCCGTAAATAGTCATACATGCTTATGGAAAGAACTTGCATGCCATCTTTTGTCCTACCCTCCCGTGGCAGCGGGGTTCTATTGGAAACTAAGGGATATTAAGGCCTCCTACATGAACTCCTCAAACTACAGTCATCATCGGGAGTGGTCCCAACTATTGTCACTCCAGGGTTGCCGGATCATAACACGTAGCAGGTGACTATACCTTGCAAGATCGGATCTAGAACATGGATATAATGGTGATAACATAAATGGTTCAGATCTGAAATCATGGCACCCGGGCCCAAAGTGACAAGCATTAAGCATGGCAAAGTCATAGCAACATCAATCTTGGAATATAGTGGATACTAG
Source organism: Triticum aestivum (assembly GCF_018294505.1). NCBI lineage: Eukaryota > Viridiplantae > Streptophyta > Magnoliopsida > Poales > Poaceae > Triticum > Triticum aestivum. Next base: position 421,425,910 of record NC_057795.1, on the reverse strand, counting down.
GGATCAAGCCCTAACAAAACTAACTCGATTACATGATGAATCTCATCTAACTCCTCGCCGACCAGCGAGCCTACGAAGGAATTACTCACTCCCGATGGGTAGCATCATGGAATTGGCGATGGAGAAGGGTTGGTGATGATGAAAAATGAAGATCCCCCTCTCTGGAGTCCCAAACGGACTCCAGATCTGGCCTCCCGATAAAGAACAGGAGGTGCGTGGTGGCGGCTCCGTCTCGTGGATTGCGATAATTCTTTCGCGCCAGGAGGGGGCGCCCTGGTGGGTTGTGCCCATCCAGGTGCCCCCTTTGGTGGATATTGGCTCCATAAATTCTTATTTATTGTATAAAAAATCCTCATAAAGTTTCGTTCCATTCCGAGAACTTTTATTTCTGCACAAAACAACACCATGGTAGTTCTGCTGAAAATAGCGTCAGTCCGGGGTTAGTTTCATTCAAATCATGCAAATTAGAGTCCAAAACAAGAGGAAAAGTGTTAGGAAAAGTAGATACGTTGGAGACGTATCAACTCCCCCAAGCTTAAACCTTTGCTTGTCCTCAAGGAATTCAGTTGATAAACTAAAAGTGAAAAAGAAAAACTTTTACGAACTCTTTTTCTCTTGTTTGCGTAAATAAGCTTAAACAACACCCAGGTTTTCAGCCAACATTATAACTAACCATGCCAACAATAACTCTTAAAAATTATATTAACTCATATCAATGACATAATCAGCTAGCGAGCAATAATAAGATATCTCAAACAGTAACATGTTATCAAAACAACCATGATATAATATGACAATAGTGGTATCTCGCTATCCCTTTCTGAGACCGCAAAACATAAATGCAGAGCACCTCCAAAGTTCAAGCAGTGACTAGACATTGTAATTCATGGTAGAAAAGATCCAATCATGATGCACCCAACATTAGCTACACACAATGCATCAGCATGACAACAGTGCTCTCAGGTTCTGGCGCTTAGATGACACAACATAAAAGTAAATAGATAGTCCCTTCACAGAGGGAAGCAGTGATTTGCAGAGGTGCTAGAGCTCAAGTTTTAAAACAGAGGTAAATGATATTTTGATACATGCACCCTTCTCATTTACTTCACGACCATCAGTTATCAATATCTTCCATGCTAAACATGCTAGTGGCGGTTCCCAAGCGATAAAAGTAAAGCTTAACTCCCCCTCCACCAACAATCACACTCCATGGCTTGTCCGAAACAACGGGTGCCGTCCATACTAACAACAGTCCCGGGGGAGTTCTGTTTAATTATTTGCATTTTGAGTTTGGGACTAGGAATCCCTATTACCGCCCTTTTCTCGTGTGATGGCGAGTGAATAAACACTCGACCTGTGAATAACCCGCTTAGCATGGAAGATACTGACCACCTCCTGTCATTCCATGAACGATCCAGACACACAAAAAAGGATATTTATTTGAAGTTTTTAGAGGTGGCACATGCAAATTTACTTAGGACGGCAGGGTGATACCGCATATAGGCAGGTATGGTGGACTCATTTGGAATAACTTGGGTTTAAGATCTTGGATGTACAAGCAGAATTCCCACTTAGTACAGGCGAAGGCTAGCAAACAGGTTGAGAAGCAGCCAGCTAGAGAGCAACAACAATCATGAACATGCATTATGCATAAGTAACATTGTACACTAGCATGAGCAGGATATGAAGACCATGAACATAAATATCATAGAGGCTATGTTGGTTTCGATTCAACTACATGCATGAACATGTGCCAAGTCAAGCCACTCGAACATTCAAAGGAGGATACCATATCATCATACTACATCACAATCATTTTAACACAATGTTGACATCCAAGATAAATCATTATCCACTCCTAGCTACTTATGCATGGCATGAGAAACTATAATCTCTAATTGTCATTGCAAACATACTTAATCATAATGGGCCGAATCATGGATACCAGGTTAAACATATTTATAAAAACAGAACAAGTCAAGTTCATACCCATTTCTCTCTGCCATGGCCATTTCATCAAATATCTTCATTATTGCCTTTCACTTGCACGACCAAACGATATGAAAATGATAATAGTGCAAGACTGCCATGGACTAAGCTGGAATCTGCAAACATTTTATTCAACAGGAGAAGACAAGGTAAAATGGGCTCTTTGTTAGATCAACAATAATGCATATGAGAGCCACTCAACATTTTCATCGTGGTCTTCTTCTTGGTGCGACTCAAATAAAAAGAAAAGAAATTCAGAGAAACACATTGAAATATTTTTGGAGTTTTTGGGTTTTCTTGAACAAGCAAATTAAAGGGAAAAGCAAAAACACGAAAACCTATTTACACTAGAAAGCTCCAAACAAGCAAAAGAAGAATAGGGAAATCTTTTTGGGTTTTCTATTAAGTAGTACTACTAAGCAGGCATGGAAAGTAAACTAACTACAACTAATTATTTTTGGTTTTTCTAAGGTTTTTCAAACACACAAGAAGAAAGCGAGAAAATAATTTTAGCATGGATAATACAATGAAAAAGTGTGAACACCAACAACTAGAATGAAATGTGTGAACATGAATGTAATGTCGGTGAGAAACACATACTCCCCCAAGCTTAGGATTTTGGCCTAACTTGGTAATCGACCAGTAGCCTGGATAGTAGTCGGGGTGCTGCGGAGCGGGCATCCATCGATCCCACTGCTGAGGCTCCTCCTCTACCGCAGCCTGGTCGTTCCGGTAGGCGATGATATCTGCAGGCATAATCCTATATCCGCCCTTGGCAACAGGATCAAACAAAGCAGGAGCAGGCAATGGAATAATATCACGAGTTTCAATGCTAAAAACCAAGTTATAAGGTAGGGATGTCAGGGTAATCTTGTGCAATAAAATGGTGGTGTTCCATGGCTGCGTGGTCTAGGTAAACCTTGGGCAAAGGGTAATCAAGAAGGCGTATCTCAACATTGAAGTGAGCCGCCAAACAAGTAGCAAAAATCCCACCATGTATCTTACCCTTGGACTTATTGATGTGGAGGCAATGTGCCACAATAGCTCCCAAGCTATAAGTGTTGTCGCCCTCTAATGTACGAGCAAAACAACAAGGTCTGGTGAGCTGAGCGCACCCACCTTCTCTCTAGCAAGCAAGCATTTTGCAATGAAAAGAGCAAAGTAGTGAACGACGGGAAAATGCAAGCCAGCAACAATGATAGCAGACACCCCTCTCTCATCTCCTACTGTCAAGGTACGATAAAAGGCCTCAAACTCTGCTGGCCTAGGCTCGGCTAAGCTCATGTCAAAAGGGATCATACATATGTTATAAAATTCAGTGAGTGGTATCTGACGGGTTTCAACATATAAATCAAACCAAACCTCAGGAGGATTATTCCTATGAAGGAAAGTAAAACTTTGAACAAAGATGATTGTGAGGAGATGATATTGTTCAGATTCAGCTGTGATGAAGGTTCCATATTGTGTAAACTCTTGAAGGATTCCAGCCTCTTCTAAGAATAGGGTATGCGGCCATTCGCACGGCCGTACTTCCGCCAACCTCTGGGGGTGGAGGTCACTATCAGATGACTCCCCAATAACTCCCTTGGAGTTCTTCTTGGAGGCAAACTTCCTGAAGATATTCATCTTTTTCCTATGAACAAAATTTTGAAATTTTTACTCCACAAGTTTTTCTCAACAAAACTTTGCAAAATGTTGGCAACTACTCCTAGGGATGCATAGAGGCCATAGCAAGCATTCAAACTACTTAGAACTCTAAGAATTCAACATGCAAGCTCATCTACAGCAGCACCAAGAGTATCTAATTATTCAAAATATAAACAACTAAAACAAGAACTAATTGGAAAAACGGAGGAGTCACATACCAAGCAACAATCCCCTAAAACAGTTTCATAAATGGAGCTTCGAGCAAAGAGATCGAAATCCGCGGGTTTGAGAGCAAGAACATGGGAGAGAGAGCAATGGATTTTTTTTTCTGGAGGTAGGTGATGAAGTGGTGTGAAGAGATAAGTGAGGGGGCCCACGTGGGGACCACAACCCTCTAGGGTGCACCTGGGGGTCCTGGCGCGCCCAGGTGGGTTGTGCCCACCTGGTGCACCTCCCTTTGATATTATTTGCACCAGAAATTCTCAAATATTCAGAAAAATAATCATATTAAATTTTCAGAGCATTTTGAGAACTTTTATTTTTGGGTCATTTTTTTATTGCACGGGAAATTCAGAAAACAAACATAACATGACATTTTATTTTATTTAACTAATAAAAATAGAAAACAAAAGGTAGGGATAGAAGGTAGTGCTTACTAAATTCATCAACTTCATACCTCTCAAAAATGATCCATTAATAAGGTTGATCAAGTCCTATTATCAACCAATTTTGATTAGCATGAAACCAAAAAACTATCGTAAATCACTAAGTTACCTCAACGGGGATATGAATATCCCCAACAATAAGCACTTCATATTTCTTTTTAACAGTAGGTAAAGAAAGGTAGATGAAAACTTCCAATAGTGATTGTCAGATATTTTTCAATAACATTAATACCATTCACTTGGAATTGTTTCTTCGGAAAGTGCATCGTATGCTCATTAGCATTGATATGAAAAGTGACCTTGCTTTTATTGCAATCAATAACATCCCCTGTAGTATTCAAGAAGGGTCTACCAAGGATAATCGACATGTTGTCGTCCTCGGGCATCTCAAGTATAACAAAGTCAGTCAAAATAGTAACATTAGCAATAACAACGGGCACATCCTCACAAATACCGATAGGTATGGCAGTTGACTTGTCAGCCATTTGCAAAGATATTTTAGTAGGTGTGAGCTTGTTCAAATCAAGTCTTTTATATAAAGTGAAAGGCAACACCAGCTCCTAAATCACATAAAGCAGTTTTCACATAATTCTTTTTGATGGAGCAAGGTATAGTAGATATTCCTAGATCTCCAAGTTTTTAGGCACTCCATCCTTAAAAGTATAATTAGCAAGCATGGTGGAGATTTCAGCTTCCGGTATTTTTCTTTTATTAGTGATGATGTCTTTCATATACTTTGCATAAGGAGGCATTTTCAGGATATCAGTCAAGCGAGTGCGCAAAAAGACTGGCCTCAACATTTCAGCAAAGCATTCAAATTCTTCATCATCTTTCTTTTGAGTTGACTTGGGTGGAAAATGCATAGGTTTTTGAACCCATAGTTCTCTTTCTTTACCATGTTTTCTAGCAACAAAGTCTCTTTTATCATATCGTGTATTCTTAGGTTGTGGGTTATCAAGATCAGTAGCTGATTCTATTTCAACATCCTTATCTGGTTCCTTTTCATTATTTGGTTGGGTGTCTTCTTGAACATTAGCATTATCTTTTTGCTTATCACTAGGTGTATGTTCATTACCAGATTGAGTTTCAACATCAAAGATAGAAGTTTTATTATCATTATTAGGAGGTTTTTCTATTTCAGGTTCACTAGAGGCATGCAAAGTCCTATCATTTTTCTTCTCCCTTTTCTTTCTAGAAGGACTAGGTGCATTAGTGTTAACTCTTTGTGAATCTTGTTCAATTCTTTTCGGGTGTCCCTTAGGATAAAGTGGTTCCTGAGTCATTTTACCTCCTCTAGTTGCAACTCTAACAACAAAGGCATGTATGTTATTATTCATTTCATCAAGCAATTCTCTTTGAGATTTAGCAACTTGTTCTAACTGAGTTTGAACCATATAAGCATGCTTTCCAACACCTCTAACATCATTTGAGGTTCTAAATAACAAGTCACTCAAGCGAGCAATCATATCAGAATTGTATTTCAATTGTTTTATAACATTTGTATTGAAGTGATATTGTTTTCTAATGTAATTTTCAAACTCATCTCGGCATTGGCTAGGGTGCATATGATGAGGATTGTCATTATCATTAAACTTCATTAGAGAATTTACCTCTACCACCTTAGGCAGTTGTGGTATATTAATCCCATGTATTTCTTCAATAGGAGGTAAATTTTTGACATCCTCAGCTTTAATACCTTTTTCCTTCATAGATTTCTTTGCCTCTTGCATATCTTTAGGACTGAGATATAATATACCCCTCTTCTTCAGAGTGGGTTTAGGCGGTGGTTCAGGAACAGTCCAATCATCATAATTTTTCAATATGTTATTCAATAATTCTTCAGCTTGTCCAATAGTTCGTTCCCCGAAAACACAACCAGCACAACTATCTAGGAAGTCCCTACAATCACCTGTTAGTCTATTATAGAAGATATCAAGTATTTCATTTTTCTTAAGAGGATGATCAGGCAAAGCATTAAGTAATTGGAAAAGCCTCCCCCAAACTTGTGGGAGACTCTTTTCTTTAGTTTGCACAAAGTTAAATATTTCCTGTAAGGCAACTTGTTTCTTATGAGCACGAAAATATTTTTCAGAGAAGTAATAAATCATATCCTGGGGACAACGCACACAACCAGGAGCAAGAGTATTGTACCAAGCTTTAGCATCACCCTTTAATGAGAATGGAAATAATTTGAGAATATAGTAATAGCGAGTTTTCTCATCATGAGTAAAAAGGGTGGCTATGTCATTCAACTTAGTAAGATGTGCCACAACAGTTTCAGTTTCATACCCATGGAAAGGATCAGATTCAACCAAAGTAATTAACTCTAGGTCAACAGAGAATTCATAATCCTTATCATCAATAAACATAGGTGAGGTAGCAAACTTATGATCATATTTCATTCTAGCATTCAGAGATTTTTCTTCATACTTGCATAATAATTTCTCTAGATCATCTCTATCCTTACAAGCAAGAATATCTCTAGTTGTCTCCTCATTCATAACATAACCTTCCGGTACCTTAGGCAATTCATATCTAGGAAGGCTAGTTCTAGAAGGTGTTTCATGAGTTACAGTTTCAAGCTCATCATCAGATTCAACAACATCATGTTTCCTTACTCTAGCAATTTGTTCATCAAGAAAGTAACCAAGTGGCATATCATCATCATTAAGGAAGGTACTAGCATCATTATAAGCATCATTTATAGCAGAAGTAGCATCATCGATAACTTGCGACATATCAGGATTAATAGCATGCGGTGGTGTTGCAAGTTTACTTATAACATAATGTGAATCTAAAGCAGAACTGGATGGTAGTTCCTTACCTCCCCTCGTCTTAGAGGGAAAAATAGTAGTCTTAGCATCCTTCGGATTCCTCATAGTGATAATATGATAACAATCCCAAGTGACTCAACAAATATAGTTATGCTCCCCAGCAATGGCGCCAGAAAAAGGTCTTGATAACCCATAAGTATAGGGGATCGCAACAGTTTTCGAGGGTAACGTATTCAACCCAAATTTATAGATTCGACACAAGGGGAGCCAAAGAATATTTGAAGGTATTAGCAGCTGAGTTGTCAATTCAACCACACCTGGAGATTAATTATCTGCAGCAAAGTGATCAGTAGCAAAGTAGTATGATAGTTTTTGTAGTAGTGACAACAACAATAGTAATAGTAATAGTGATAGCAATATTTTTTTAGCAAGTGCAACAATAATGATAGCAGTAGTAACTTATCAGAAACAATATAGGATAAATTCGTAGGCATTGGATCGGTGACTTGTTGGATGATATTCATCATGAGACAGTTATAACCTAGGGCGATATGGCACTAGCTCTAGTTCATCAATATAATGTAGGCATGTATTCCGTAAATAGTCATACGTGCTTATGGAAAGAACTTGCATGACATCTTTTGTCCTACCCTCCTGTGGCAGCGGGGTCCTATTGGAGATTAAGGGATATTAAGGCCTCCTTTTAATAGAGAACCAGAACAAAGCATTAACACCCGGTGAATACATGAACTCCTCAAACTACGGTCATCACCGGGAGTGGTCCCGACTATTGTCACTCCGGGGTTGCCAGATGATAACACATAGTAGGTGACTATAACTTGCAAGATCGGATCTAGAACATGGATATAATGGTGATAACATAAACGGTTCAGATCTGAAATCATGTCACCCGGGCCCAAAGTGACAAGCATTAAGCATGCCAAAGTCATAGCAACATAAATCTTAGAACATAATGGATACTAGGGATCAAGCCCTAACAAAACAAACTCGATTACATGATGAATCTCATCCAACTCCTCACCGACCAGCGATCCTATGAAGGAATTACTCACTCCCGATGGGGAGCATCATGGAATTGGCGATGGCGAAGGTTGGTGATGATTAAAAACGAAGATCCCCCTCTTCGGAGCCCCAAACGGACTCCGGATCTGGCCTCCCGATGAAGAACAGGAGGTGGCGGCGGCTGATACGTCTCCAACTTATCTATAATTTTTTAATATATTCCATGTTGTTTTATTATCAATCTTGGATGTTTTATAATCATTTTATAGCATTTTTTGGTACTAACCTGTTGACATAGTGCCAAGTGCCAATTGCTGTTTTTTTGCATGTTCTTTACATCGCAGGAAATCAATACCAGACGGAGTCCAAATGCAACGAAACTTCACGAAGATTTTTTTGGGCCAAAATGAAGAATTTGGGCCCTGGTTGCACCTGGGGGGAGTTTCAAGGAGGGGACAATCCACCAGGGCGTGCCAGGAGGCCCAGGCGTGCCCTGGTGGGTTGTGCCCACCTCGGGTGTGTTGGGGAACGTTGCAGAAAATAAAAAAAATTCTACGCTTTCACCAAGATCAATCTATGAGTTCATCTAGCAACGAGAGAGAGGAGTGCATCTACATACCCTTGTAGATCATGAGCGGAAGCGTTCAAGAGAACGGGGTTGAGGGAGTCGTACTCGTCGTGGTCCAAATCACCGAAGATCCTAGTGCCGAACGGATGGCACCTCCGCGTTCAACACACGTACAGTTGGGAAGACGTCTCCTCCTTCTTGATCCAGCAAGGGGGAAGGAGAGGTTGATGAAGATCTAGCAGCACGATGGCGTAGTGGTGGATGCAGCAGCGATCTCGGCAGGGCTTCACCAAGCTTCTGCGAGAGGGAGAGGTGTAGAAAGGGGAGAGGGAGGCGCCAAGAGCATGGGTGCGGCTGCCCTCCCTTCCCCCCTCTTTATATAGGGCCCCTAAGGGGGGGGGCGCCGTCCCTAGGAGATGGGATCTCTAAGGGGGGCGGCGGCCAAGGGGGTGGCTTGCCCCCCAAGCCAGGTGGAGGCGCCCCCACCCCTAGGGTTTCCCAACCCTAGGTGCAGGGGGGCCCAAGGGGGGTGCACCAGCCCACCAGGGGCTGGTTCCCCTCCCACTTCAGCCCATGGGGCCCTCCGGGATAGGTGGCCCCACCCGGTGGACCCCCCGGGACCCTTCTGGTGGTCCCGGTACAATACCGGTGACCCCCAAAACTTTCCCGATGGCCGAAACCTAACTTCCTATATATAATTCTTTACCTCCGGACCATTCCGAAACTCCTCGTGACGTCCGGGATCTCATCCAGGACTCCGAACAACTTTCGGTTTACTGCATACTCATATCTCTACAACCCTAGCGTCACCGAACCTTAAGTGTGTAGACCCTACGGGTTTGGGAGACATGCAGACATGACCGAGACGGCTCTCCGGTCAATAACCAACAACGGGATCTGGATACCCATGTTGGCTCCCACATGCTCCTCGATGATCTTCATCGGATGAACCACGCTGTCGAGGATTCAAGCAACCCCGTATACAATTCCCTTTGTCAATCGGTACTTTACTTGCCCGAGACTCGATCGTCGGTATCCCAATACCTCATTTAATCTCATTACCGGCAAGTCACTTTACTCGTACCGTAATGCATGATCCCGTGACCAGACACTTGGTCACATTGAGCTCATTATGATGATGCATTACCGAGTGGGCCCAGAGATACCTCTCCGTCATACGGAGTGACAAATCCCAATCTCGATTCGTGCCAACCCAACAGACACTTTCGGAGATACCCGTAGTGCACCTTTATAGTCACCCAGTTATGTTGTGACGTTTGGTACACCCAAAGCACTCCTACGGTATCCGGGAGTTGCACAATCTCATGGTCTAAGGAAATGATACTTGACATTTGGAAAATCTCTAGCAAAACGAACTACACGATCTTTGTGCTATGCTTAGGATTGGGTCTTGTCCATCACATCATTCTCCTAATGATGTGATCCCGTTATCAATGACATCCAATGTCCATAGTCAGGAAACCATGACTATCTGTTGATCAACGAGCTAGTCAACTAGAGGCTCACTAGGGACATATTGTGGTCTATGTATTCACAGGTGTATTACGATTTCTGGATAACACAGTTATAACATGAATAACAGACAATTATCATGAACAAAGAAATATAATAATAACCATTTTATTATTGCCTCTAGGGCATATTTCCAATAGTCTCCCAGTTGCACTAGAGTCAATAATCTAGTTACATTGTGATGAATCTAACACCCATAGAGTTCTGGTGTTGACCAAGTTTTGCTCTAGGGAGAGGTTTAGTCAACGGATCTGCTACATTCAGGTCCGTATGTACTTTACAAATTCTATGTCTCCATCTAGAACATTTTCACGAATGGAGTTGAAGCGATGCTTCATGTGCCTGGTCTTCTTGTGAAACCTGGGCTCCTTGGCAAGTGCAATAGCTCCAGTGTTGTCACAGAAGAGTGCGATCGGCCCCGACACATTGGGTATGACTCCTAGGTCGGTGATGAACTCCTTCACCCAGATTGCTTCTTGCGCTGCCTCCAAGGCTGCCATGTATTCTGCTTCACATGTAGATCCCGCCACGACGCTTTGCTTGCAACTGCACCAGCTTACTGCCCCACCATTCAAAATATACACGTATCTGGTTTGTGACTTAGAGTCATCCAGATCTGTGCCGAAGCTAGCGTCGACGTAACCCTTTACGACGAGCTCTTCGTCGCCTCCAAAAATGAGAAACATATCCTTAGTCCTCTTCAGGTACTTCAGGATATTCTTGACCGTTGTCTAGTGTTCCTTGCCCGGATTACTCTGGTACTTTCCTACCAAACTTACGGCAAGGCTTACATCAGGTCTTATACACAGCATGGCATACATAATAGACCCTATGGCTGAGGCATAGGGGATGACACTCATCTCTACTATATCTTCTGCCATGGTCGGGCATTGAGCCGAGCTCAATCTTACACCTTGCAATACAGGCAAGAACCCTTTCTTGGACTGATCCATATTGAACTTCTTCAATATCTTATCAAGGTATGTGCTTTGTGAAAGACCTATGAGGCATCTCGATCTATCCCTATAGATCTTGATGCCTAATATGTAAGCAGCTTCTCCAAGGTCCTTCATTGAAAAACACTTATTCAAGTAGGCCTTAATGTTGTCCAAAAGTTCTATATCATTTCCCATCAAAATTATGTCATCCATATATAATATGAGAAATGCTACAGAGCGCCCACTCACTTTCTTGTAAACGCAGGCTTCTCCATAAGTCTGCATAAACCCAAACACTTTGATCATCTCATCAAAGCGAATGTTCCAACTCCGAGATGCTTGCACCAGCCCATAAATGGATCGCTGGAGCTTGCATACCTTGTTAGCATTCTCGGGATCGACAAAACCTTCTGGCTGCATCATATACAGTTCTTCCTTAAGATAGCCGTTAAGGAATGCCATTTTGACGTCCATTTGCCATATCTCATAATCATAGTATGCGGCAATTGCTAACATGATTCGGATGGACTTCAGCTTTGCTACAGGAGAGAAAGTCTCCTCATAGTCAACCCCTTGAACTTGCCGATAACCCTTAGCGACAAGTCGAGCTTTATAGATGGTAACATTACCATCCGCGTCCGTCTTCTTCTTAAAGATCCATTTGTTTTCTAGCGCTCGCCGATCATCGGGCAAGTCTGTCAAAGTCCATACTTTGTTTTCATACATGGATTCTATCTCGGATTGCATGGCTTCGAGCCATTTGTTGGAATCTGGGCCCGCCATCGCTTCTTCATAGTTCGAAGGTTCATCGTTGTCTAACAACATGATTTCCAGGACAGGGTTGCCATACCACTCTGGTGTGGAACGTGTCCTTGTGGACCTACGAAGTTCAGTAGCAACTTGATCCGAAGTACCTTGATCATCATCATTGATTTCCTCTCCACTCGGTGTAGGCACCACAGGAACATCTTCCTGAGCTGCGCTACTTACCGGTTCAAGAGGTAGCACTTCATCAAGTTCCACTCTCCTCCCACTTACTTCTCTCGAGAGAAACTCTTTCTCCAGAAAGGACCCGTTCTTGGCAACAAAGATCTTGCCTTCGGATCTAAGGTAGAAGGTATACCCAATGGTTTCCTTAGGGTATCCTATGAAGACGCTTTTTCCGACTTGGGTTCGAGCTTTTCAGGTTGAAGTTTCTTGACATAAGCATCGCATCCCCAAACTTTTAGAAACGACAGCTTAGGTTTCTTCCCAAACCATAATTCATACGGTGTCGACTCAACGGATTTAGACGGTGCCCTATTTAAAGTGAATGTAGCTGTCTCTAGAGCGTATCCCCAAAAAGATAGCGGTAAATTGGTAAGAGACATCATAGATCGCACCATATCCAATAAAGTGCGATTATGACATTCGGACACACCGTTACGCTGAGGTGTTCCAGGCGGCGTGAGTTGTGAAACGATTCCACATTTCCTTAAGTGCGTACCGAATTCGTGACTTAAATATTCTCCTCCACGATCTGATCGTAAGAACTTTATCTTTCGGTCACATTGATTCTCTACCTCATTCTGAAATTCCTTGAACTTTTCAAAGGTCTCAGACTTGTGTTTCATCAAGTAGACATACCCATATCTACTCAAGTCATCAGTGAGAGTGAGAACATAACAATATCCTCTACGAGCCTCAACGCTCATTGGACCGCACACATCAGTATGTATGATTTCCAATAAGTTGGTTGCTTGCTCCATTGTTCCGAAGAACGGAGTCTTGGTCATTTTGCCCATGAGGCATGGTTCGCATGTGTCAAATGATTCATAATCAAGAGACTCTAAAAGTCCATCAGCATGGTGCTTCTTCATGCGTTTGACACCAATGTGACCAAGGCGGCAGTGCCACAAGTATGTGGGACTATCGTATCAACCTTAAATCTTTTGGTATTCACACTATGAATATGTGTAACATTACGTTCGAGATTCATTAAGAATAATCCAGTGACCATCGGGGCATGACAATAAAACATATCTCTCATATAAATAGAACAACCATTATTCTCGGATTTAAATGAGTAGCCATCTCGTATTAATCGAGATCCAGATACAATGTTCATGCTCAAAGCTGGCACTAAATAACAATTATTGAGGTTTAAAACTAATCCCGTAGGTAAATGTAGAGGTAGCGTGCGGATGGCGATCACATCGACCTTGGAACCATTCTCGATGCGCATTGTCACCTCGTCCTTCGCCAGTCTCTGCTTATTCCGCAGCTCCTGCTTTGAGTTACAAATATGAGCAACCGCATCGGTATCAAATACCCAGGAGCTACTACGAGCACTTGTAAGGTACACATCAATTACATGTATATCACATATACCTTTAGTGTTGCCGGCCTTCTTGTCCACTAAGTATTTGGGGCAGTTCCGCTTCCAGTGACCCTTCCCTTTGCAATAAAAGCACTCAGTCTCAGGCTTGGGTCCATTCTTTGATTTCTTCCCGGCAGCTGGCTTACCGGGCCCGGCAACTTCCTTGCCGTCATTCTTGAAGTTCTTCTTACCCTTGCCCTTCTTGAACTTAATTAGTGGTTTTATTCACCATCAACACTTGATGTTCCTTTTTGATCTCTACCTATGCTGATTTCAGCATTGAATATACTTTAGGAATGGTCTTTTCCATCCTCTGCATATTGAACTTGATCACAGCTCTTGTAGCTCGGTGGAAGCGACTGAAGGATTCTGTCAATAACCGCGTCATCCGGGAGATTAACTCCCAGGTGAGTCAAGCGGTTGTGCAACCCAGACATTTTGAGTATGTGCTCACTAACAGAACTATTTTCCTCCATCTTACAACTGAAGAACTTGTCGGAGATTTCATATCTCTCGACCCGGGCATGAGCTTGGAAAACCATTTTCAGCTCTTCAAACATCTCATATGCTCCGTGTTGCTCAAAACGCTTTTGGAGCCCCGGTTCTAAGTTGTAAAGCATGCCGCACTGAACGAGGGAGTAATCATCAGCACGAGACTGCCAAGCATTCATAACGTCTTGGTTCTCTGGGATGGGAGCTTCACCTAGCGGTGCTTCTAAGACATAATCTTTCTTTGCAGCTATGAGGATGATCCTCAGGTTCCGGACCCAGTCCGTATAGTTGCTGCCATCATCTTTCAGCTTGGTTTTCTCTAGGAACGCGTTAAAGTTGAGGTGGACATGAGCGTTGGCCATTTGATCTACAAGACATATTTGCAAAGGTTTTTAGAGTAAGTTCATGATAATTAAGTCCATCTAATCAAATTATTTAATAAACTCCCACTCAGATTAGACATCCCTCTAGTCATCTAAGTGATACATGATCCGAGTCGACTAGGCCGTGTCTGATCATCACGTGAGACGAACTAGTCATCATCGGTGAACATCTCCATGTTGATCGTATCTTCCATACGACTCATGTTCGACCTTTCGGTCTCTTGTGTTCCGAGACCATGTCTGTACATGCTAGGCTCGTCAAGTTAACCTAAGTGTTCTGCATGTGTAAATCTGTCTTACACCCGTTGTATGTGAATGTTAGAATCTATCACACCCGATCATCACGTGGTGCTTCGAAACAACGAACTTTCACAATGGTGCACAGTTAGGGGGAACACTTTCTTGAAATTATTATGAGGGATCATCTTATTTACTACCGTTGTTCTAAGTAAACAAGATGCAAAAACATGATAAACATCACATGCAATCAAATAGTGACATGATATGGCCAATATCATATAGCTCATTTGATCTCCATCTTCGGGGCTCCATGATCATCTTCGTCACCAGCATGACACCATGATCTCCATCATCGTGTCTCCATGAAGTTGCTCGCCAACTATTACTTCTACTACTATGGCTAACGGTTTAGCAATAAAGAAAAGTAATTACATGGTGTTAAATCATTGACACGCAGGTCATACAATAATTAAAACAACTCCGATGGCTCCTGCCGGTTGTCATACTCATCGATATGCAAGTCGTGATTCCTATTACAAGAACATGATCTCATACATCACATATATCATTCATCATTCATCACAACTTTTGGCCATATCACATCACAAATCATATGCTGCAAAAACAAGTTAGACATCCTCTAATTGTTGTTGCATGTTTTACGTGGCTGCAATAGGGTTCTAGCAAGAACATTTTCTTACCTACATAAAAGCCACAACATGATTTGCCAACTTCTATTTACCCTTCATAAGGACCCTTTTTCATCGAATCCGCTCCAACTAAAGTGGGAAAGACAGACACCCGCTAGCCACCTTATGCAACTAGTGCATGTCAGTCGGTGGAACCTGTCTCACGTAAGCGTACGTGTAAGGTCAGTCCGGGCCGCTTCATCCCACGATACCGCTGAAGCAAAATAAGATTAGTATTGGCAAGAAAGTTGACAACATCTACGCCCACAACAAATTTGTGTTCTACTCATGCAAAGAGAACTACGCATAGACCTAGCTCATGATGCCACTGTTTGGGAATGTTGCAGAAAATAAAAAAATTCTATGGTTTCACCAAGATCAATCTATGAGTTCATCTAGCAACGAGAGAGAGGAGTGCATCTACATACCCTTGTAGATCGTGAGCGGAAGCGTTCAAGAGAACGGGGTTGAGGGAGTCGTACTCGTCATGATCCAAATCACCGAAGATCCTAGTGCCGAACGGACGGCACCTCCCCGTTCAACACACGTACGGTTTGGAAGACGTCTCCTCCTTCTTTATCCAGCAAGGGGGAAGGAGAGGTTGATGAAGATCCAGCAGCACGACGGTGTGGTGGTGGATGCAGCAGCGATCTCGGCAGGGCTTCGCCAAGCTTCTGCGAGAGGGAGAGATGTAGCAAGGGGAGAGGGAGGCGCCAAAAGCGTGGGTGCGGCTGCCCTCCCTTCCCCCCTCTTTATATAGGGCCCCTAAGGGGGGGCGCCGGCCCTAGGAGATGGGATCTCCAAGGGGGGGCGGCGGCCAGGGGGGTGGCTTGCCCCCCAAGCCAGGTGGAGGCGCTCCCACCCCTAGGGTTTCCCAACCCTAGGTGCGGTGGGGGCAAGGGGGGCGCACCAGCCCACCAGGGGCTGGTTCCCCTCCCACTTCAGCCCATGGGGCCCTCCGGGATAGGTGTCCCCACCCGGTGGACCTCGTGACCCTTCGGGTGGTCCCGGTACAATACCGGTGACCCCTGAAACTTTCCCGATGGCCGAAACCTGACTTCCTATATATAATTCTTTACCTACGGACCATTCCGGAACTCCTCGTGACATTCGGGATCTTATCCGGGACTCCGAACAACTTTCGGTTTACTGCATACTCATATCTCTACAATCCTAGCGTCACCGAACCTTAAGTGTGTAGACCCTACGGGTTCGGGAGACACGCAGACATGACCGAGACGGCTCTCCGGTTAATAACCAACAGCAGGATCTGGATACCCATGTTGGCTCCCACATGCTCCTCGATGATCTTCATCAGATGAACCACGATGTCGAGGATTCAAGCAACCCCGTATACAATTCCCTTTGTCAATCGGTACATTACTTGCCCGAGACTCCATCATCGGTATCCCAATACCTTGTTTAATCTCGTTACCGGCAAGTCACTTTACTTGTACCATAATGCATGATCCCGTGACCAGACACTTGGTCACATTGAGCTCATTATGATGATGCATTACCGAGTGGGCCCAGAGATACCTCTCCGTCATACGGAGTGACAAATCCCAGTCTCGATTCGTGCCAACCCAACAGACACTTTCGGAGATACCCGTAGTGCACCTTTATAGTCACCCAGTTATGTTGTGATGTTTGGTACACCCAAAGCACTCCTACGGTATCCGGGAGTTACACAATCTCATGGTCTAAGGAAATGATACTTGACATTTGGAAAAGCTCTAGCAAAACGAACTACGCTATCTTTGTGCTATGCTTAGGATTGGGTCTTGTCCATCACATCATTCTCCTAATGATGTGATCCCGTTATCAATGACATCCAATGTCCATAGTCAGGAAACCATGACTATCTGTTGATCAACGAGCTAGTCAACTAGAGGCTCACTAGGGACATATTGTGGTCTATGTATTCACACGTGTATTATGATTTCCGGATAACACAGTTATAGCATGAATAACATACAATTATCATGAACAAAGAAATATAATAATAACCATTTTATTATTGCCTCTATGGCATATTTCCAACAGGGTGTCCCCCGGACCGCCTCTTTGCCCTATAAATACCCCAATATTCCAGAAATCCTAAAACGTCTACAAAATATTCATCCTGCCGCCGTAGAGTCTAGAACCACCAGATCGAATATAGACACCATCGCAGAGGGGTTCACCACTTCCGTTGGTGCCTTTCCGATGATGCGTGAGTAGTTCTTTGTAGACCTTCGGGTCCGTAGTTAGTAGCTAGATGGCTTTCTCTCTCTCGCTGAATTTCAATACAATGGTCTCTTGGAGATCCATATGATGTAACTATTTTTGCGGTGTGTTTGTCGAGATCTGATGAACTTCGAGTTTATGATCAGTTATATCTTTTTATATCCATGAAAGTTATTTGAGTTTCTTTGATCTCTTATATGCATGATCTCTGATAGCCTCGTATTTCTTCTCCGATATTTGGGTTTTGTTTGGCCAACTTGATCTATTTATCTTGCAATGGGAAGAGGTGCCCGGTAGTGGGTTCGATCTTACGGTGCTTGATCCCAGTGACAGAAAGGGAACCGACACATATGTATTGTTGCTACTAAGGATAAAAAGATGGGATCTATATCTAACGCAATAGATAAACGGATCTTGTCTACATCATGTCACGTTCTTATTGCATTACTCCGTTTTTCCATGAACTTAATACACTAGATGCATGCTGGATAGCAGTCAATGTGTGGAGTAATAGTAGTAGATGCAGGCAGGAGTCGGTCTACTAATCTTGGACGTGATGCCTATGTAATGATCAGTATATGGATATCATCATAATTATTTGAAGTTCTGTCAAATGCCCAACAGCAATTTGTTTACCCACCGTTTGCTATTTTTCTCGAGAGAAGCCACTAGTGAAACCTACGGGCCCGGGTCTTCTTTCTCATATATTTGCTTGTGGTCTACTTTTCCTTTGCATTTTTATTTTGACCTACTAAACCAAAAATACAAAACTACTTTGCTGCACTTTATTTTACTTGTGATCTATTTATCCAATCTATCACAACTTTCTCCCACCCATGCACCATTTCTGGCGCCGTTACCGGAAAGGGATTGACAACCCCTTTAACACGTCGGGTTGCGAGGTGTTGTTATTTGTGTGCAGGGGTTGTTTACGTTGTGTTACTTCTCCTACTGGTTCAATAACCTTGTTTTCATTTATGAGGGAAATACCTACCGCCATTGTGCTGCATCATTCCTTCCTCTTTGGGAAAATACCGACGTAGCTTCAAGCGACATCAAAAGGAATTTCTGGCACGGTTGCCGGGGAGGATCTTCAACATCACTAGGTTCCTAATCACAAATCTCATCTCCTCACAATTTACATTATTTGCCTCTCGTTTTCCTCTCCCCCACTTCACAAAAATTTGCTGTTTTATTCGCCTCTCTTTTTCCGTTTGCCTTTTTCTTGCCGGATCTGTTTTTGAGTGCAATCTTGTTGTGTGGTCATCATGAATCAAGAGAACTCCAAGTTATGTGATTTTTCAAATACCAACAACAATGATTTTATTGGCACTCCGCTTACTCCTCCCGCCACTAGTGCGGAGACTTGTGATATTAATACTGCTTTGCTGAATCTTGTTATGAAAGATCAATTTTCTGGTACTCCTAATCAGGATGCCGCGTCCCATCTCAATACCTTCATGGAATTATGCGATATGCAAAAGAAAAAAGATGTGGAAAATGATGTGGTCAAGATGAAATTATTTCCGTTTTCTTTACGTGATTCTGCGAAAATTTGGTTCTCTTCTTTGCCTCGTAATAGTATCGATTCTTGGAATAAGTGCAAAGATGCTTTTATCACTAAGTATTTTCCGCCCGCAAAAATTATTTCCCTTAGAACCCAGATCATGAATTTCAAGCAACTTGAAGATGAGCACATGTTGCACAATCTTGGGAAAGGATGAAAATGATGCTAAGGAATTTCCCAACTCATGGGTTAAATCTTTGAATGATCATACAAATATTTTATGCGGGGTTGAATTTTGTTTCTCATAATCTTTTAGATTCCGCCACGAGTGGTACTTTTATGGAAATTACTTTGGGTGAAGCCACCAAATTTCTTGATAATATCATGGCAAATTATTCACAATGGCATACCCAAAGAGCTCTTACTAGTAAAAAAGTTAACTCAGTTGAAGAAAGTTCTTCTTTGAGTGATAAAGTTGATGCTCTTATGAAATTGGTTGCTAGTAAAAGTTCTCCTATTGATTTTAATGATATGCCTTTGTCTACTTTGATTGAGCAAAATAGAGATGTCATTGATGTGAATTTTATTTCTCGCAATAATTTCAACAACAATGCTTATGGAGGAAATTTTAATCCTAGGCCTTTTCCTAGTAATTCCTCTAATAATTATGGTAATTCCTAAGGAAATCAATCTTACAATAATAATAGGAATACCTATGATCTTGATAATAATATTAAAGAATTTATCAACACGCAAAATGTTTTCAACACTTCCATAGAAGAAAAGTTGAATAAGATTGATGATTTGTGTAGAAGTGTTGATAGAATTGCTTATGATGTGGAAAATCTCAAGTTGAAATTTTTTGTGCCTAAGGTTTATGAATCAATTAAAGCTCTTTATGTTTCTATGGATGAAAGCAAGAAAAGAACTGCTATGCTTAGAGCTAAAAGAGAATTTTAGAGAAAGTTTTTTCTAGTGATTATTCTTACAAAAATGATGAAGATCTTAAAATGATTGGTGTTTCTTTTATTGATTCCTTGTTTAGTAAAGTTAAGATTTATGAAAAAGGGACTGGAGAAGAGTGAACTTTAGGTAGAAGGCGTCCCAATATTTCAGAGGGTGAAAATCTTGTTGAGAAAATTGATGAAAGTGGCTTTGGAGAGGTCAAAACTTTTGTTAGTGATGCACCCACTCTTTTGGATTACAAAGACTTCAATTATGATAGTTTCCCTTTGATTGGTTGTATTTATTTGTTACAATCCATGCTAAATTCACCCCATGCTTATGAACAAAACAAAGCTTTTACTAAACATATTGTTGATGCTATGATGAAAGCTTTGGAAGAAAAATTAGAATTAGAAGTTTCAATTCCTAGAAAATTTCATGATGAATAGGAACCTACTATCAAAGTCAAGATTAAAAATTATGAGTGTTTTTCTTTGTGTGACTTGGGTGCTAGTGTTTCTACAATTCTGAAATCTTTATGTGATGTGCTTGGTCTTACCAATCTTGAAGAATGTTCCTTGAATTTGCACTCGGCAGATTCTACTATTAAAAAGCCTACGGGAAGAATTAATGATGTTATTATTCTTGATAATAGGAATTATGTGCCCATTGATTTTATTGTTCTTGATATTGATTGCAATCTGTCTTGTCCAATTATTCTTGGTACACCATATTTGCGCACCATCGGTGCCGTGATTGATATGGAAGAAGGCATTATCAAGTTCCAATTTCCTTTGAGGAAGGGTATGGAACACTTTCCTAGAACAAAAATCAGGCCACCTTATGAATCAACCATGAGGGCATCTTATGGATCTCGAACCAAAGATGACAAAACTTAGATCCTTGCCTTATGCCTAGCTAAGGGCGTAAAACTATAACGCTTGTTGGGAGGCAACCCAATGAATAAAATTTATTTTTGATTTTTGCTTTCTGTTCTTGTGTGTTTACACAATTATCCTACTGGTATGATTGTGTTTTTTGTGTTTTAGTTAGTGTTTGTGCCAAGTAAAGCCTTTAGGATCTTCTTGAGTGATAGTTGTTTGATCTTGCTGAAAAAGACAAAAATTTTGTGCTCACAAACATAATTTTCATAAATCACAGAAAAGTTTTTTGACCCTGATTCTTTTTGCAGAAGATTAATATACAAATTACACAGGACTTCCTAATTTTTCCGAATTGGTTGAGGTACATAAGTGTTCAAACGTTCCAAATTACTACAGACTGTTCTGTTTTGATAGATTTTGTTTTCTTTGTGTTGTGTGCTTATTTTGACGGCTCTATGGTTTTCTTTGATGAGTTTTTTCCATAGAAAAGTTGGAATACAAAATATGAATTGGTTTGACACATCACTTATAGTAGTGGTTTGCTTTCTTTTACTAACGGATCTCACGAAGGTTTTGTTGAGTTTTGTGTGATTGAAGTTTTCAAGTTTTGGGTTATCTTACGATGGATGAAAGAAGGATAGAAGATCCTAAGCTTTGGGATGCCCTAGCATCCCAAGCTATTATCCAAGAATGAGCAACCAACTACGCTTGGGGATGGCCCCGAGTGGCATCCCCTCTTTCTTCTAGCGACCATCCGTATTTTACTCGAGACTATATTTTTATTCGTCACATGATATGTGTTTTGCTTGGAGCGTCTTGTATGATATGTGTCTTTGCTTGTTTTATTTTTTGTTTTAAGTCATAAATCCTTGCTGGACAAACCTATTTGAGATAGCCAAAATTATATCATGACTTGTTAGAATTGCTCTCTGTGCTTCAGTTAAATCTTTTATGAGCTAGGACTTGCTCTAGTGCTTCACTTATATCTTTTTGAGCACGGTGTGCTTAGTATTTTTAAAGAAATGCTCTCTTGCTTCACTTAGATTTATTTGAGAGTTGGTAAAATTTTGAAGAAATTCTCTCTTGCTTCACTTAAATTATTTCGAGAGAAAGAAAATTTCTATGCTCATGATCTTCACTTATATTTGTTTGAGCTTATGAAAAGCAACACATGAAAATTAGTCCCAAAGTGATAGATATCCAAGAAGGATAAAGTAAAGAAAAAATGTCATGAAGATCATTGGACAGAATAAACTTGATTCTTAGTAATAGTTTTGGGATATGATGATGTGATATGTGAGTTATGTTGATGAGTAATTATGCTCTAGTAAGAATATTGGTGTTAAGGTTTGTGATTTCCTATGCATGCACGAAAGTCAATAATCATGCAATGAAAATTATATCCTACTTGTGGTGCATTATTCGGTGTTAATTATGCTTAATGCTTGCTTATGAGATTATTCGTTTCTTGGTTGGTTGCTTCTCAATCTTTTTTCTAGCCTTCATTTTGCACCAAGTATGACCTCTACATGTGCATCCAAAATCCTTTAAACCAGTTTTGCCATATGAGTCCACTATATCTACCAATATGCGGTATTCTTTTGCCGTTCTAAGAAAATTTTCATGTGCCATCTCTAATTTTCAAAATAAACTTCTCTTTTGTGTATTTGTTTCGCTCGCGGAACGGTAACGGGTGGCTAATATTTTCCATGCTGGATGTGTTATTCTCACGATGTTTGTTTATTCACTTGTCATTACACGAGAGTAAGGCAAAGGTTTTAGGGATGCCCAGTCCCGAAATGCAAAAATGAATTTAATTTATGTTGTCAAATAATAAATTCCTTGGAAAGTGTTGGTATGGAGGGCAACCATGGATACGGCTAGCCATGGAAAGTGAAAGAATGGTGGAAAAGGAATAACCTTTATTTTCTGTTTGGGAACCGCCTATGGCATATCTAGCATGGAAAGTGTTCGTAGCTCTACATCATTTTCGTTGGTGGGATGGATACACCTCCAAAAATGTTCTTATCTCTAATTTTTCACTTTGAGCTCTGGCACCTCTACAAATCCCTACTTCCCTCTGCGAAGGGTCTTTCTTTTACTTTATGCAATTTTTATTTTGAATTTGAGTCTCCATCTTCTCTTATAAAAGCACCAAGAGGCAATATGATCGTACTTAAGTATTGGGTGTAGCTAATATTCGAGTGTGTCTCACGAATGGATCAATGTTTGAGCATGATGGGCTAGGGATAACTTATTTTAGCGTTGATATTTCGAAAGACATGGTTGCTTGTTGATATGCTTGAGTATCTAAATTATTATGTCAAAACTAGACTATTGCTTTGAATCACATAAAAGTCCAAATGTCCATGCTATAAAGAAAAGAATATGATATGACATGATGAACAACACTCCACATCAAAAATTCTGTTTTTTATCACTTACCTACTCGAGGACGAGCAAGAGTTAAGCTTGGGGATGCTGATACGTCTCCAACGTATCTATAATTTTTGATTGTTCCATGTTGTTTTATTATCAATCTTGGATGTTTTATAATCATTTTATAGTCATTTTATATCATTTTTTGGTACTAACCTATTGACATAGTGCCAAGTGTTAGTTGCTATTTTTTGCATGTTTTTCACATCACAGGAAATCAATATCAGACGGAGTCCAGATGCAATGAAACTTCACGAAGATTTGTTTGGACCAAAAGGAAGAAGTTGGGCCCTGGTTGCACCTGGGGGAAGTCCCGAGGAGGGGACAACCCACTAGGGCGCGCTAGGAGGCCCAGGCGCGCCCTGGTGGGTTGTGCCCACCTCGGGTGCCCCCGGACTGCCTCTTTTCTCTATAAATACCCCAATATTCCAGAAACACTAAAAGCATCGACGAAATATTCATCCAGCTGCCGCAGACTCTAGAACCACCAGATCCAATCTAGACACCATCACGGAGGGGCTCCCCACTTCCATTGGTGCCTCTCCAATGATGCGTGAGTAGTTCTTTGTAGACCTTCGCATTACTAGGGAAAATCCTATACACATGATCTTACCAGCAGCGAGTTTGAAAATAAGGCGCTACTGCAATTTATCAGTAGCGTGCTCCACCAGAACTCGCTGCTGAAAGAAAAGTAGCAGTAGCGCGCCACCGCCAAGCCATGCTACTACTATAATTCCCACCACCCCGCTGCGAAGCTAGTTATAGCAGCAGCGCGTTAGCAAGAAGGGCGGTACTGCTAGGTAGTTTAGCAGTAGCGCCTTTACGTACACCGCGCTACTGCTAAAACTAGCTATCTCCCACCACCCACGCTCTCCTCTATCCGATCCACACTCACACTCACACTCACTCGATCTCCCCCCCCCCCGCGCCGGTCCTCCCCCGCTGGCCGTCGTCGCCTACCCCTCCTCCCTCTGTGCCGCTGTCACCTCCTCCTCCTCGCTGGACTCGGTACCGCCCTCCTCCTCCGTCCTCCCTCGACTCGCCGCCGGCCGGCCCCTCCTCGCTCTGCCCTTCCTCCTCCGTCCTACTCTCTCCTCCCTCCTCCAGCCGCCCCTCCTTCTCCATCCTTCCTCCTCCATCCACAACCCCTCCTCCCTACTACATTTTGATTTAGTAGGCTAGTTCATATGCAACATTTTGATTTAGTTCATATGATTTAGTTGATTTAGTAGGCTAGTTGATTTAGAACATTTTGATTTTGTTGATTTAGTAGGCAAGTTGATCTAGTAGGCTAGTTGATTTAGTTGATTTATAGAACATTTTGATTTAGTTGATTTAGTAGGCAAGTTGATTTAATAGGCTAGTTGATTTAGTTGATTTATAGAACATTTTGATTTAGTTGATTTAGTAGGCAAGTTGATTTAATAGGCTAGTTGATTTAGTTGATTTATAGAACATTTTGATTTAGTTGATTTAGTATGCTAGTTGATAGCTCTAAAGATTTGGCACCACCTAGCTAGATCTTAGGATTATGATTGTCCATCAAATTGCTTCTCGGGGAAGAAGAATCAAATTGCTTCTCGCGGAAGATTTGGAATTTGGATGTTGGTTCTATTCTAGAAGGTGTTAGTATGCTATGAAAATATAAGTGAAGAAGAACCAAAAAAATCACATGCTACTATTTTTCTTTCGTGTGAAGTGGATCGTTAATCCTTTGCTCATATTGCTTTAGGAAAATGGCGCCACCACCACCACCACCACCACCATGTAGATTGTGCAAGTCAAGGTGTGCCAGCAGCCTTGCAACTGGCAAGATGTTCGACATCTACTTCCAGCCAAGTTTTCATCATGCGGCAGTAAGAAATTATATGAAATGTAACAACTATTTTATTTTTAGTGTTGGCATTACTGCATTGTGTCATTTTGCTTTTTTTACACAGATCGTCCCATGCAATGTGAGGTTGAAATTCAACAAGCTGACAGGAGACACTATGACATTTGAGGCTCCTGGGGGGCCGTACACTATGGAGGTCGAGAAAGGACACAATATTTCGTAGATTGGAGGAGATGTATGGGCCCCTTTCCTCGTCCGCATGTGTCTTACTGGTGGTGAGTTGATCAACTTCTCCTTCAGAGCAAAAAGACCCAAGCTGGCTGTCATTTATATCAACCTGGTGGAAGATGATGAAGATGATGAAGATAATGAGGACCCACTCAATGAAGATGATGAGGACCCACTTCATGAAGCCATCGTAGCTCAAAGAATGAGGCTGAGCGAGGAGGAGGTGTGCAACCTATGGGACATAATTCCACCACGTGCTGACTTTGTCGGGGTGCCATTCGTGACCCGCCTGACAAGTACCATGCTCGATCGACATGATATGGTATGTTATACTTACAAATGCAAATTATCCGATGATATGCTGAGTGTAGAGTCCAATGATATGTTGTTTGGAATCTAGTCGATGATATGCTTTATTGTAGAGTTTGATCACATGCTTATTAGTGTAGAATCTAAGGAACTATTAATAGTGTAGATAATCCATATATACTTATTTGCAAGAGTATGTGCGAGGCTATTTATTAATTGATATGTTTTTTCCTTTTCAGAAGTTGGCAAAGAGCCTATCTGTGAGTTATGGTATCGAGCCTGATGAAGAAGGCTCAGCTAGACTACGCCTTACCGCAAGGGGCTCCGTCACAACCTGTACTTACCGCGTGGACATAGACGGTCGCACACACTTAAACTCGGTTGGGTGGAAGAGACTCCTCGATGGCAAGAATCTTCGTATTGTATAGGCCATCCTAATTACTATCAAGAACACCAACCGCCCAGGCTTGAGGATGATGATCGTCTTCGATATCATCTAGCACTACATATGTGTGTGTGGCTATATCATTTAGAACTACATATGATGATCGTCGTCGATATCATCTAGAACTATATATGATGATTGTCGCCGACATCATCTAGAACTACATATGATGATCATGGTCGATATCACCTAGTACTACTTGAGGATGCATGTTGACTATATATGAAATTGTTATCTAGTACTCCCTTCATTCCAAATTACTCGTCGTGGTTTGAACCACGATGAGTAATTTGGAACGAAGGGAGTACTACCTAGTACCTATAATGCTTTATGAAATTGATATCTAGTAGTACCTAGTATCTGGACCGAAACGGGGTAGGAAGCTGGGGAAAATGATGAAAGATATAGAAGTAGTGAGGGGCTAGGAAACCGCTATAGCTAACTAATAGTAGCGCATTCTAGAAAAGCGGTGCTGATATAGTCAACGGTAGTAGCGCGGGTACCGACTGCGCTACTACTAAGAGTTAGCTGTAGCACCGTAGTAGTAGCGCGGTTGCCCGCGCTGCTGCTAGCCTCAAAACATGCGCTACTACTAGGGTTTTCCCTAGTAGTGTCGGGTCCGTAGTTAGTAGCTAGATGGCTTTCACTCTCTCGCTGAATTCTCAATACAATGGTCTCTTGGAGATCCATATGATGTAACTCTTTTTGGGGTGTGTTTGTTGGGATCTGATGAACGTCGAGTTTATGACCAGTTATATCTTTTTATATCCATGAAAGTTATTTGAGTTTCTTTGATCTATTATATGCATGATCTCTTATAGCCTCATATTTTTTTCTCTGATATTTGGATTTTGTTTGGCCAACTTGATCTATTTATCTTGCAACGGGAAGAGGTGCCCGGTAGTGGGTTCGATCTTACGGTGCTTGATCCCAGTGACAGAAAGGGAACCGACACGTATGTATCGTTGCTACTAAGGATAACAAGATTGGATCTATATCTAACACAATAGATAAACGGATCTTGTCTACATCATGTCATCGTTCTTATTGCATTACTCCATTTTTCCATGAACCTAATACACTAGATGCATGCTGGATAGCAGTCGATGTATGGACTAATTGTAGTAGATGCAGGAAGGAGTCGGTCTACTAATCTTGGGCGTGATGCCTATGTAATGATCATTGCCTGGATATCATCATAATTATTTGAAGTTCTATCAATTGCCCAACAGTAATTTGTTTACCCACCGTTTGCTATTTTTCTCGAGAGAAGCCACTAGTGAAACCTACGGCCCCCAGGTCTTCTTTCTCATATATTTGCTTGCGATCTACTTTTCCTTTGCATTTTTATTCTGATCTACTAAACCAAATATACAAAAATACTTTACTGCACTTCATTTTATTTGCGATCTATTTATTCAATCTATCACACTATCTCCCGTCCACGCACCGTTTCTGGCGCCGTTACCCGAAAGGGATTGACAACCCGTTTAACATGTCAGGTTGCGAGGTGTTGTTATTTTTGTGAAGGGGCTGTTTACATTGTGTTGCTTGGTTCTTCTACTGGTTTGATAACCTTGGTTTCATTTCTGAGGGAAATACCTACCGCCGCTGTGCTGCATCATCCCTTCCTCTTTGGGGAAATACCGAAGTAGCTTCAAGAGACATCAGCGGCTCCATCTCGTGGATCGCGATAATTCTCTCTCCTTGAGTTTTTTCTGGAAAATTGGATTTTATAGTATCAGGGGTGTCGTCTGTGGGCCACCAGGTGGGGACAACCCACCTGGTCACGCCAGGAGGGGGGTGTGCCCTAGTGGGTTGTGCCCACCAGGCGCCCCCCCTCTGGTGGATCTTGGCTCCAGAAATTCTTATTTATTGCATAAAAAATCCTCTTAAAGTTTCGTTCCATTCCGAGAACTTTTATCTTTGCACAAAAATAACACCATGTTAGTTCTACTGAAAACAGCATCAGTCCGGTGTTAGTTTCATTCAAATCATGCAAATTAGAGTCCAAAACAAGAGGAAAAGTATTAGGAAAAGTAGATACGTTGGAGACGTATCAGTACTGTTGTCGCTTCTTATTGTCAACATCTTTGCATTGTGTTGACGTTGGGCTTCATTTGCAAAGTCAATGACGGTTTGTTGGGTCTCACTCTTCCTCTTGAAGAAATATACCCAAGTGTATCTCGAATAATCATCCATAATCACCAAGCAATAATTTCTTCCCCCAAGACTATCAAAGGATGGAGGCCCAAGGAGATCCATGTGAAGGAGCTCCAAGGGCCTCTTTGAGTAGATGATGGTCGTGGGTGGGTGAGCCTTCTCATGTAGCTTTCCTTTGATACAAGCACTGCAAGCACGATCTTTGGTAAAACTAACATTTGTTAGTCCATAGACATGGCCCCCCTTGAGAATACTTTGCAAAGATCTCATATTGACGTGGGCTAAATGGCGATGCCAAAGCCATCCCACGTCAACTTTAGCCATTAGGCATGTCGCGGCCTTAGTGGGTCGCTCCAAAAAGTTAATCACATAAAGACCATTCCCGACATGCCAAACAAAGGCTACTTTAAGAGTCTTTCTCCACAAAAGGGCCACTGTATCAATATCAAAGAAAGTGGCAAAGCCCATGAGTGCAAGTTGATGAACGGAAAGTAAGTTGTATGCAAGGGACTCAACAAGCATGACTTTCTCAATCGTGAGATCATGAGAAATGACAACCTTGCCAAGACCCAATACCTTAGAAGATGAGGCATCACCCCACTCGACATTGGCGGGCATAGATGAAACCTTGTGCATGTCCACCACCAAGTCCTTGCTTTCGGTCATATGATTTGTGGTTCCACTATCAAGAAACCATGATCCCCCACCAGAAGCAAACACCTACAAGAGATCAATGCTTGGTTTTAGGTACCCATTTTCTAATGGGTCCTTTGATGTTAGCAACAAGGGTCTTAGGGACCCAAATAGACCATTCAATGTACTCATAAGAAGAACCAAAAAATTTGGCATAAACATGACCATCACTAGCACGGCATAACACATAAGAAGGGTTAAAGTCACCAGCTTTGTTGGAAGGAGTGGCATTGCCCTTCTTGACACCACCACCCTTCGCATTGTTCTTCTTCTCCTTAGGGGTACCCTCTCCCTCCATCACAAACGTTTGCTTGAGAGGAGGAGATTGTTTAGTCTTATCATTCTTCTTCTTTTTCTTGGACTCGGGTGAAAACCCAATCCCCTCCTTGCCCACAACTTCCTTTTGATTTCTCAAAAGGTCGTTGAGGTTCTTCTCACCTTGTATCCAATACACAGGGCCTTTCTCGAGTTGATCCTTCATCTTGGCATTATCCTCCACAAGATGCACATGCTCACAACATGGGTTAGTAGCATTTGCATTATCAATTAAAACCATATGAGGAAATGTGGCTTTCTCCTTGGTTAGCTTCACTTGGAGTTGATCATGAGACTCTTTGAGGCTAGCATGAGGACTCTTCAAGGCCTTGTGAGCCTTGTCAAGTAAATCAAAATCCTCCCTGGGTCTTCCTCAAGCACATTAGAGAGATACGATATCTCATCGGCATAGTCACGACTATGCCCTTCCATCTTAGAGATGGTCTCTTCGTGAGCCTCGATCATGTCATTGGCTTCACCAAGTTGTTCCAAGAGAGCAACGAAGTGCTTCTTGGATTTACCTTCGAGTTTACCCATGAAAGACTAAAATTCATTTTCCTCCTCCTCCGCCCCCTCACTTTCATCAATGAATCCGTCAAGGAAGGATTGGTAGTGATGGTAGTCTTTATGTTGGGGGTTACCTTGTTGGTGGCTTTAGCCATGAGGCACTTGGTGGTGATGTTCTCATTGGGTGAACCAAAGAGGGACACCCGTGGAATTGTTGCAATGGCAATGGAGGCCATTGTGCCCGTCTCACCATCTTCATCATCCTCCTCCTCGTTGTACTCTTCTTGAGCCACCAACCCCTTGGGAGGAGTCTTTTTGGTGAAGTTGTTCTTGTTGGGGAAAGACTTCGCTTTGTCTTTTCGTATGAGCTTGCCACCATTGTCTCCCCTCTTCTCGTAAGGGCAATCCAGAACAAAATTACTCACATTGCCACAATTATAGCACATACTCACACATTGATTGCCCTTGGCGCCACTTGAGTTGTTCTTGTTGAAGTTGGGCCTTGTGTTCTTCTTGTTGCCCCAAAACTGCCGAGAAGCAAGAGCCATGTGTTCAAGATAGGCATATTTGGTGTCTTCGAGGCAACCCTCCTCTTTCCTTCCTCTTCATCCTCTTCTTCCGCACTAGCCTTGGCCTTCATTGCAAGGTTGGGATTCTTTGATAGTTGGGAGCCCAACACCGCATTGTCGGCGGTCTTGTCCAAGATCCTCATTGCAATAAACTCATCGAACACTTTGCTTGAGGACAAGGAATGGAAGTCCGGCCTTTGACGAATGACGGAGGACATGGACTTATGGTAGGGCATCATGGCCTTGAGAAACTTGCGCTTGATCCAATTATCATCTGTATCCTTTCTCCCATGATCTCGGAGTGAGATCGTGAGAGTAGTTAATCTTTGATAGAGCTCTCGAGGCTTGATCTTCAATCATGGCAAACTCATTGGCTTCACCTTGCACCACTTAAAAGATTGAGCGTTGAATGCTTGCGCTTCCCTTGTACAAGGAAACAACATGCTCCCATGCTTCCTTGGCCACGGTGAAAGGTCGGAGGTGCACAATATCTTCGGGAGGAATGGCTTCTTGGAGAATGAAGAGAGCGGACTCGTTGAATTGATGATCTGCGACTTCTCTAGGAGTGAAGTTGCTTGGATCGTGCGGGTAGAAACCTTCCTCAATAATTCTCCAAAGGTTAGTAGAACTATGATTTAAATGACTTTTAAAGCGATACACCCAAGAGGCAAAATCCTCATTTTTCACAAGGTTACACTAGTACGCGTCGGTGCTATACAAACGGTTTTTAACCCCTTTCCGCGACGGCATTTGGAACCGTCGTCAAGTGAGTGTGGGTGATAGGGGGGTCCTTCCCATACGACCCAGAAACCGTCGGGGATAGGCCCTCCTGGGACACAGGCTGGGGCAAAATAAGCTCGTGTGCGATCGGGTGAGGCATCGAAACCCAATCATTTTCATTCGTATGTACATCCCACACGGTATATCCCAAAAAAACATTTCCGTTCGTATGTATATCATACACAATTAATCCAAGGAATACGTTTCCGTTCTTATGTACATCCCGCAAAGTCAATCCAGGGAAAACTTTTTGGTTCGTATGTATATCACACACAGTCAATCCAAGGAATATGTTTCCGTTCTTATGTACATCCCACACAGTCAATTCAGGGCAAACGTTTTCATTCGTATGTACACCCCACACAGTTTTATGTGTAGGCTCGTGTGTGAAAGGTGTAACTATCACACACGCTCTGCCTTGGTTAATTGTTTGCTTTTATCAACTACATCACACATGATTTGATGAAGAAAACTATGTGGCATTGGGATATCAATCACAAGCGCTTTTACTGCTAGAACCGTTTGCAAAGTTCCATCACACATTTAGCAGGTTTATTTGTTTACAATTAGTAATTCTAGTATTACGCAAATTCACATTTCATATCGAACAACTGTTTGCCAATTTCATATCAGGCACATAAATATATTTTAACATCACAGTACGATAGCTATATGAAAACAACACAGTACACCATATAGCTAGTTCAACTTCATAAGAACAATTTTAGAACAATATATTCATTTCCCTAATCGAGATCATCTAGGCTCGTCTTATCCACCTCTGCTTTCAGTTCAGTAAGAACCTGTTTTGCACTGGCCAACTAGGAAAGTGCCTCCTCCTTCGCCAACACCATCTTAGCAAAGTCTGATTTAAAAAATATGAGCTCATTCTCCACCTTCCTCTTTTTATCCCGCATCTTCAAATATTCTTCAGTGTTGACAACACTTACTCTGTTCTCTTCCTCATACATGCTCTAGAGCTTCGCTAGGCACATCTTCAAAGACTGTGGCCACTCTTGATCAACCCACTCCAAGTAAGAACACTTCCGTTCATCCTATAATATCTAAAACTAGATCAGTAACAATTGTAGGGGAAATGGGTTTATAGCAACATAGAAAATCACCAATGCTTATATTGAAAACTGAAGAAACATGTTAATTATGACATATGTTCTCAAAAGATCAATGTGCAAATGAATTAATTGCTACTGAGGTAACAACCAAATTCTGGAACATCAGAAGCTATAATTAACTACAACAACACTACAAGTTCTTACACATGTACAATAAAAAACAAATTGAACATTTTATGAGGAAGGGAAATATAACTGCAACAGCATAGAGACAGTGTTTGGATGACATCAAATTGATACTAACAGGTGTGTACATGCACAAATTTAGTAAGATAGAACTAATAGCACTAAGGCCGTCCACTATGTATGCCAAAACTGGTGTAAAGACAATTGTTGCTACATCTCACACCGGTGCCCTGCATTGGCGAGCCTATGTAGCAGAAAAAAATCAGGGACCCGGACTCCAGAGCACCTACTTGCTCCGATGCCTAGTTACTTTGTGCCATAAAGATTTAGTATTTTACAGCTTGGCTACTCGGATGTGTGGACCAAAGTTGGCTGCACAAACTACTGAAGCGGTGCCAAATAATTTTCTAATGGCACTGCTGACGAGATGGCAACAGTTTTAGATACTAGGTACAAACGGTGATACTGTCTTAGGATGCGTTTGGTTGAAGGTGTGATATGAATGGGTTGGGAATGTGACAGTGTTTGAATCACATCTAACAAATAATTTGTAACAACAAAAGAGGGTCTAACCTTCTCTGCACATGCCTGAAACTTCCTCCCACTATCCACAGATTCAAACGCAACTAGCTTCACGCATGGAGATTGATTAGGACCAATGGTGGATAATGTGATACAATATAACAATCACGTCGAATGCCTAGATCTGCATCTCTCAGAAATTATTTTGAACTCTTACGGAGGGACCTTACCGGAGATTATAGTCGCCAGGTTCTTTGTTCTCAGAGCAAGGGTGCTGAAGGTAATGAGGTTTGCCCTACATTTATTTCACAAAAATGAATGGTTTGTTGATCAACGTCGGCGCCTGCGGCAGAATGGATAGGCTCCAAAAATGCTGAATTTCATTTTGGAACTTCAGATGACAGAGTAATCGGAAGTCATCGTGTCAACCCCATACATGACTTCTCAGTGGTTGACCCCTTTGCAAAAATTGTGAGGTTTTGAAACCAAACTTAGAAGTGGTAATATTAGTTTGAACCTCTCTGATATCCATGTTCAACGGATCAGCGCGAGCGTTTACAGCCGCTGAGCTGAATTTCATTTCTAATATCAGTTTGAACCTTGTAATATTCGAATTTGAGCCATATAACTTTGGAATTTGTACCTTGTAATATTTCGAGCTTTTGTGGTACAATCGTTGAAATGGCAGCGTATGAGACTCGTATATTGGTAGCACTATTTTGACCTTAATATGCAATGGATTTTATTAACCATTCTCGAATCTGTTTACCTTGTCTATCTCATAGCACACGATCTGTATAGCTAACTCGACTGTGATCTTCGACATTATTGCACATAGTTGGTTTCTTCCACCGTGTGTCCTGTAGAGCGCAGAATTAATTATTGCACTCGAGTGTCCATCATCACCCTTTTGTGTAACTTTGACCTCATCACCCACGGGTAAACTTATGACCGAAGTCATTCCACACACTTTGTTTTTACAAAGCTTTTTGCCAATAAACACCCATGATTTGTCCCTCTTCTAGCCTACGCATGGCCAAACTAGCCAGGCGGGAAGCTTGCACGGTAAACTACGTGGTAGCGTGGGAACAGGCTCACCGACGATACATTTGGCGCCTCTTCGAGCCCACGCGTGCGGTGCGGTGTTGTCAAGCATGCGCTGGGATCCTCCACTACGAACGCCATGACAAGACATGACGATTACAGGCCGGTCGGCCCCCATTTATTAAAAAAGCCATTTAACCCTTGTGTCTCTCCAACCTTTCGATTGCGTCCCACCATTGCAAGAAGCACACCCACCACGAGAAATTCTTAGAGGGTATCCTGCGCGGCTCCAATGGCGCTCCGAGCGGCTACCGACGACGAGCAGCAGTTCACCATGCGTGCTGTGGTGGACACCCACAGAAGGTTCATGGCCCTCTCGGTGGTGTACACCAACGACCCGATTTGGGTGGAGCACTCCATCAACATCATGGAGCTGTTGCTTGCCGAGGAGAAGTACAAGGTGGTCATGTTCGACCTCGAGTACACCCGCTCTCATGTCGGGTCTCGTCCCAAGGTCGTCGTCGCCTAGATGTGCGTGCGCTACCACGTCCTCATCTACCACTACAGCCTGGCCACAAGGCCTTGCGAGGGTTCGCTAGGTTTGTCAATAGCCCCCACTACATGTTCGCTACGGTGGACATCACCAACGATGTGAAGGCGCTCGAGAATTCGGGCATCGTCTGCCAAAATCTTGTCGACATCCAGGGCCAATATAAGATCTGGGGCAGCAAGGAGCATGAGAAGGACTCATTGGTTCACCTCGCCGAGGCTATCACCAACCCGTACTACAGAGACATGAAGGATTCGTACAACAAGGACAAGCATGCCTAGCACTCGGCATGGATGGAGAAAGTCGACAAAGCTCACGTCGAGTACGCGGCCAAGGAGGCGTACACGAGCTACGACATGTACAGGAAGATCATTGACATGAGTAAGTGCCTCCTTCCCCAAAACGGCCAGGGATCTAGCCGGAAGCAGAGCAATGGCAAGTGTCGTCGCAACAATAAGTAGATGATTATATCCTCGTTTCTCCTAGTTTGTATGCATGTAATTTTTTACTTTGGTGTGTGGAAATGTTATGTATGTAGTCACTTGTGTAATTGTATGCTTAATTTGGTTATGCAATGCTATCTTTTTAAGTATATATATTGGTGCTCTGTAGACGGAACGTAGATGTTGTGCGGATAAAGAAAATCACATCGCACATGGACTAAACAACGGAACCCGTCGGTGATGCTTTCATCAATCACTCACAATTGTATACCAGCAATCGTTTGCTCATTGTGACACATGGCTTGTTAGCAGTAATCGTGTGTGTTGTTATCGGTCTTCACACACGTTTCCGATTACATACATGTTTGCCGCGTATCACACACATCTTGTTAAGTTGAACCGTTTATGTTCTCTTGTCTGAACGCAAACAGTTCATCCGAGTGAACTGCATGCCATATATCGCACACACCTTGATCTGGCTGACCATTTCTTTTGTGTTGCCTAATCACAAATAGTTCATCCGAGTGAACCGTATGTTGTATATCGCACACACCTTCATTTGGTTGCCCATTTCTTTTGTTCCTCCTCATCGCAAACAGTTGATTGAACTGAACCGTATGCCCTGCATCGCACACGCAACTAAAATCTGAACCGTATTTGATGCATCCTCCATCGCAAACGTGTTGCACCTTTTTTGACGGTTTTTTAAACCACTGTTTGCGATTATTGTATCGCACACAGTTTCGTTGAAGGGTCTCTTATTGTAGTGTCGTGTTAGCAGCATCCTACAATAGTGTAAACTAATTACATTGTTGCTAAATATATATCACCTAGTTGCACATACCAACAAAAGAAAAAGTTTTTCTTTGATTTAGGACATTACTTTTGGGATGACCCACATCTATATAAAGAAGGAGTAGACGGTGTTCTTAGACATTGTGTACTAGAGCATGAATAGGAACAATCCTTCGGAAGTGCCATTCTGAAGCATATGGAGGGCACCATGCTGGAGATAGAACTGCACACAAGGTTTTACTGGTTTTTATTGGCCTACTTTCTTCAAAGATGCACGTAAGTTTGTCCTTTCTTGTGATGAATGTCAAAGAATTTATAATATTAGTAGACATCTGGAAATGCCTATGAATTACTCACTTGTTATTGAACTATTTGATGTCTGGGATTATATGGGACATTTTCCTTCCTCCAATGGGTATACTCATATTTTAGTTGTTGTTGATTACGTTACTAAGTGGGTAGAAGTTATTCCAACTAGTAGTGCTGATCATAACACTTCTATTAAAATTCTTAAAGAAGTTATTTTTCCGAGGTTTGGACTTCCTAGATATTTAATGACTGATAGTGGTACACATTTTATTCATGGCACATTCCGTAAAATTCTTGCTAAATACGATGTTGAGCATAGAATTGCATCACCTAATCATCCTCGGTCTAGTGGTCAAGTTAAATTGAGCAATAGAGAAATAAAGTTAATTTTGCAAAAGACTGATAATAGATCCATAAAGAATTGGTCTAAAAAAACTTGATGATGCATTGTGGTCATATAAAATTGCTTATAAAAATCCTATGGGTATGTCCCCTTATAAAATGGTCTATGGAAAAGCATGTCATTTACCTCTTGA
The DNA here is from genome assembly GCF_018294505.1 of Triticum aestivum. NCBI lineage: Eukaryota > Viridiplantae > Streptophyta > Magnoliopsida > Poales > Poaceae > Triticum > Triticum aestivum. The sequence goes on along the minus strand of NC_057795.1, from coordinate 421,389,305 downwards.
GTTAGAACATAAAACTTATTGGGAATTAAAGAACTTAATTATGATATCAAACTTGCCGGTGAAAAAAAGTTATTTGATATTAGTTCTCTAGATTAATGGAGGACGCAAGCTTATGAAAATGACAAGTTGTTTAAAAAAACGTTAAAACATGGCATGATAAAAGAATTCAAAAACAGGAATTCAAAGTAGGTGATCAAGTTTTATTATACAATTATTGTTTAAGATCTTTTATAAGAAAACTTCTCTTCAAATGGGAAGGACCATACATCGTCGAAGAAGTTTATCGCTCCAGAGCTATCAGGATCAACAACGCCGAAGGCACTAACCTAAGGGTGGTTAATGGGGAAAAAAGCATTATATCTCAGGTTGAACAACATTATTCAAAATATGACACCGGAAGAGCACATAGAGGAAACCTTCCGGAATGCTCCAAAACCCTAAAAAGGAGTAGGTACATGGTATGGTAAGTAAACCGACTCCAAAAGTTCCATAAAAGTACATTTTGCTCATTTCGGAATATTTAAAAAATTAGGGAAATAATAAATAGTCTGAAAAGTGCACGAGGAAGCGACAAGTCCACGGGGCGCGCCCTACCGACCGGGTGCGCCTCCCAGGCTTGTGGCGCCTCTGTGGACCGTTTGGACTCCGTTTTTTTTCTTCTTACTTGTTTTGCATGGGAAAAATTCATTATATATAGTCCCTGATGTTTTGACCACCGTATTGCAAGATTCTTCTATGTTCTTGTTTCAGGCTGTTTTCTAGCAGATTTGGAGCGATATGTCGTCACAAGAATCGGATGGGGAGAGCCACGTCTCCCACACCACAACAAATCCAAGAGCGTACGGTGAGGTTGACCCCTATGGGTGGTCGACTGATGAGGAGGTCGAGGCTGACTTGAAGAGGATGGACTCCATGGGCGATGAGCAAGAAGAAACCTCTCTAATACACCGACTGATGAGGAGGTGTACGATGAGATTTATTCTTACTAATTTATTTATTTCAATACTAGCACATATGCATGTGCATTGCAATGGAAAAAATATTATGCATTTAGAATTTAGTGAGAATTATATGTGCAAGCAAAACCTTGCATGCACGTGAAAACGGAAAATCTAGCTTCTCGGTTTTGCCGGGTGTGAAGTAATCAATCCATTATTTTTTCCATTCATTGATTGAGGGCATTTAAAAGTTTTGTTACGTCATCGTACGCCAAAGAAGGCCCATGAATTATTCAATCTACCTTTTCTTTCAATCGAGGAGATTTTAATGTAAGAAGTTTCTAAATATTGTAGGAAACATAAACCATTTTTAAATCCTGAACAGTTTTTCCAAAATTGTGCACACTTACAGAAAATCGCGAACAAAATTAGAAACAGGATCATCTTTTAAAATTCACAAACATTTTTTTTGAAAACACAGACTTTTTTTATATAAAAACATGAACATTATTGGAACTTGTGAACATTTTTGTAGAATAGGAACATGTGTTGAAAATTCATAATTTTTTCGAGAATGTGTATATTTTAGCATTATTTGGAATTGTGAAAATTTCAATAAAACAAGAATATTTTTCGAATTCTTTAAAATTCCATTTTCCTTTTAGAAATCTCTAACAATTTTGAAAAACAATAAAAAGTTTTTGAAAAAATGGGAATTTTTTTCCAAGTTCCGACTATTTTTCAAAATAGCAACAAAATTTTAAAATTCTGAACATTTTCTATAATTTGAATTTTTCTGAAATATTGAACATTTTGTGAGAATTTTGAATTTCTGAAATAAATTCTATAAGAAAAATAAGTTCGTAGGGAAAAAAGAGATAGGAGAAGTAGAATAAAAATAGAAGTAAAACACAGAAACAAAGAAAAATGGGCCAACCCATTATTGGTTGTCCTGTGCGAAGCTCCAACTATTTGTCACTCTGTGCGGAAAAGAGAATTTTCAGCTGCGTGCGCAGAAAAATAAGTTTGCTGGCTTGGTCGGGCCACAGCGCGCAGCCCATGTACGAAATTCTGGAAAAGCATTTTTTTAGCATACGAACACATAAGAATTTGGTACCACCTCGGATAGAAAAAAAAACTTTTCGACGGTGACCGGACGAAAAAATTGACGAAACACATTGCTTTATTAGTAGATAATAGATATAGATATAGATACAAATACAAGCATGTCATATCATCACACAATTATGGATGAGATTAGACTCACCTCAACATGCAATCATGCATGGAAAAAGACTCACCACCACAAGCAACCATGCATTGAAAATATTTTTCATTCAATTATTCTATTTATATTTAATAAATACTTTACAACTATACATAACCAAATATAATAAAGTATATGTGTTCTAAATTTTGGTTCATATATTATTAACTTAAATAATTATATTTCACACAATCAAATTTTATAAAATACTCCCTCCGTTCCTTTATCCAAGGTGTATTATTTTCGGCACGGTGACCAAGACACATAATTATAGATGTGTTAGGACTAAATTACCCTTGGCAAATTTAATAGTTAATGGCACATACATGCAATCTACATAGAGATAGTTTTTTTTTCCTTTTGCTACAAAGAGAGATACGAACAATCAGGAGACAGATACTTTCCTTTTCCTGAAGGGCTAATAAGGGAATTACGAGGAATTAGAAGAAATGTACCTTACATTCTGGAATTTTATCAAAAAACAGATACACCTTATATAAAGGAACGAAGGGAATATATTACAACCGATTCCTGCAACAATATGTGGGGTATCATCTACTTCCTCTATTAAGAAGTATAATAGCGTTTAGGTATGCTCTTATATTTCTTTACGGAGGGGTAGTTGTTATAACAATCCCAGCTAGCACTTGTTCGCAGGAAAAAAAAAAGAATAATGTTGCTATCTGGCCCCTCTTCTTTGGAAGAAGAAAAAGATGTTGAGGAGAAATAATGCTGAATAACAAGAAGAGCAGCTGGAACAGGCAGCCGTTCCATGGCGCTCACACACCGGCGCCGGCTTTTGGTAATTAACGTTGCTTATACTAATGTTGAGATCTTTCCATGTGAAGAAGAGCTTAGCCCACCATCGTAGCATAATGAGCATCAGAAATAATGGGGCAACGTGCACCACGGCTACCGGATCCTCATTCTTACTTTTATGGACTGAATTATTAGTTCCTAGTAGTATTTCACGACTCCCGTGCCGCTCCCCGCGAGCGGCCCGGGAGCAACCCTAGCCGCCGCCGCTAGCCACCGACCACCCCGCACGATTCCCCTCGCCGCCGCCGGTGCGCGCCGCCGGGCAAAGCCCGTGCGGCGTCGGCGGCGGCGGGGTCCTCTCTTCCCTCTCGCGAGCCACGGCGGCGCGGGGCAGCACGGCTGGGCAGAGGAGCATGGGCCGGCGTGGCGTCTTCGGGCTCGCGGCGGCTAGAGGCAACGCGGCCGCGCCTGGGTGTGGCGGGGGCGCATGGGCTCGGCGCAAGGGCGGGCGAGCTGGATGGAGCGGATCTGGCGAGGATGGGCGTGGTCACCGCGGTCGCGCGGATCTGGCGAGGATGGATGTGGTCACCGCGGTCGCGCGGATCTGCCGCTCGGGTCTGGCGCAATCCAGGGAGTCCTCGGCGTCCCTGAGGAGGCTGGGTGCGCGGTCGCCGCTGCTGCGCGCCTGGCCTTGGAGTGCACGTCCACCGCGGATCAGGAGGTGCTGAGGGCTGTGCAGTGCGACGGGCGTGCGCGCCGTGGTGTGGAGGTGAGCATCGCCAAGAGGGTGCCGCGCGGTGTGGTGGTCGTCGCTCGTCGGCCAACGTGGACGGTCCTAACGTCGGCGTCTGCGGACGGTAGCGGGAGGCAGAGCTTCTGTGGCTTGTGGGCTCTGCTAAGGGCTGGTGGAGGTGGCCAGTTCAGTGGCCTGGTGTGAAGGTGGTCAGATCCGAGAGGAGGTGACCTCGGTGGCTCGATGGAGGACTTCTTGATGCTTGCTGTGCGGGGCTTGACAGGTTAACCCGGGCGAAAGCTTGTCTCCAGCGTGTTCGGAGCCGGCGATGGCGACGCTTTCAAGCGCCGTTTCCTTCTTGTTGGCATCTCCGAGGTACTCTCAGCCACAATCTTCGCAGCTTCGGGGGAAACCCTAGATCCATGGGATCGGACGATGATGGTGCTTTGGCATCGTATCCCCTCTCGGGGGCTTCGTCTTTGGAGCTAAGCATCAACAAGCGAGACAGATGGAAGATGGTGGTGTTGGCGTCGAGGCTTCTGTGGCAATGATGATGGGTGTGTGTGGTGTCGGAGACGCGGCAATGGTTGTGGTAGTCGGCTCTTCTCCGGCGTGTTCGTGGGAATACCTCGGGTTGTTTTGTTGCGGTGAAGTCGGAGCTGCGGCGGCGGGGCCCCTGTGGCGACGATGACAGGCAGCAGGTGGTCTGTTCGGTGGTCTTCCGCGACGCCAGCCTTGCATAGTTCTCCTTCGGAGCTATCTTTCAGAGTCGGAGCTGCGCTGTCCTTGGCGCGGGTGGCTGAGTCTGGCGCGGGCCTTCTTGTGTATCCACACAACCTCTACGGTGTGGGTTGGGTCGACGTTTGTCTTCGGAGAAGTCGGAGTCACTTGCTCGGAGTTTAGGGAGGGCGAGAACGCCTGTTGGGGAGAAGTGATGACGATGACACCGGTGTGTGATGTTGACGAGACCCTCTATATGAGGTGTGTGGGGGGTTTATGCTAGTGCCGCTCAGCGGTTTGTGACGGTTTTCGCCCGGTTTTTCGTTTATTAACCGGGCAACTCTCTTCTGCTTAATTAATAGATGAAGCAAAGCTTTTGCCTCCGTTTCAAAAAAAAAATCTTACTTTTATAGGTTGCTTATATGTTTTGTTGTCCTTCGTTTGAACTGTCTATTATTTCTCTTAATAGATACCCCCTCCGTGAAGAAATATAAAAGGAGAATATAGCAAAAAAAACTACCTTATTACAGGCTAGGTCAACAAAAAACTATCACATTTCTTGATGTTTTGAAAAACTACCACTTTTTTGGTTCGCTATTTCAAAAAACCCTAATGACTAAAGCGTTAACATTTAACCGTGATTATAACAACGCTGGCCCACCCGTCAAGTCTGATGTGGTAACACCATTAGCTTTGACTATAAGGTGAACCGTTATGACAAGTGGAGCCCACATGCTGGTCTCTGTATTTTTTCCAAAACATCAATCGGGTCCCTTCCTTTTTTTTCAAGAAAAGCAATCGGGTCCGGTACTGCTTCGCCCGCCGCCGGTGAGCTCGTGAGGCGCTTGTCCACGTCGGAGCACCAGCTCGTCGTCTAGGAGCACCGACGAGGAGGGCAGCTCCTGCACGCGTCCGTGACAGCGGGAGGGGGCTCACCATGGCGGGCGGGGCGGGTGCCCATGGCGTGCGGTGGCGTCCTGTAACTAAAAATTACAATAAAATACTTGAAGATATCTTCTCCATGGTATCAATCTTTATAAGATGAAATACTTTTAAGATTTCAGTAAAGAAGTCATAACTGGATAATAGCAACGAGATTTTGATTCATTCACCTGCATAAACCTGATTATGGATTTAAGCCATTGAGTTGCCCATATAAATGCCCCGCAATAAAAAAAGAAAAAAATAGTCGCCCATGTAGATAGATGAGAAGCTCGTTTTAAGGTCGAAGTTGCTCTTTTGCGCTACTGAATTTATAGACAACCATTTTCTAAGCTGGTGCCACCATTTGGACCCACTTGCTGTTTGCTGCCGCAAAAGATGATGTTTCTAAGCCGGTGCCACCATTTGGAACTAGTTGTTGTTTGCTGCTGCCATCTCTTTTGCTTCTTCGCGTACGTGAGGCTGCACCTCACAGGGATGTTGTCATTGTGGATGCAAGACGCCTCCTCTAGCGCAGTCATCTTGACCACCATGTACTTGAACCAATTGCCATTGTCAAGTGTCTCCTCCTCGTGGAACACGGTGCGCTCCCAGCTGTCGTCTAGGATTTCTATGGAGACGGTGGTGCGCGAGGGAGAGTCTCCGGTGATCGTGAAAACGGTGACACCGACGTACATGGGCACTCCTTTCTTGAAAATAGACGGACTAACCGAGACGTGCCAGACGCGGCTGCGGAAGCGAAAGGTCCGGACCAGAGTGGACGGGGTCCCGGGGGGCATCAGCGCCAGCTTCGAGTAGCCGGGGATCGCGAACAGCTCCGTGATGGATTCCGTCGGGGACGAGCGGCTGGCCATGGTCTTCCCTGATCTGCAATCGGTTACAGGGGTACGTAATACCAGCGTCTGTATACTGGAGTATATATATACTCAACCTGGCGATCAAAAAAAACAAGGGAAACCGTATATAACTCTGCCCGATCGTTCGGGCGGAAATCAAAGACCTATCTGTCCGCGACAAGTCTCTCGATCCAGCATGTCTGCCTTCCGGACAGTACTGTTAGGAATCAGCCGACGTAGTATCTCACAACCAACCGTCATTAGCAAACTTACCTGAATCACCACGTGTTAATTGCGGGTTGCTAAGGGTGACCCAGACAGGCAGATTCACCATGATACGTTCATTCGCGACACGAGGCAGCGTACGTCTATAGTGTTTGATCGTATCTCGCAGCAGCATGAGGAATCAGCGGACCCCGAGACCCGGGTCCGCCGAGATCAATGAATTGTTTGGCCTGGAACTATCGGGAACTCGGGTTGGACTCGATAGTTGGCGAGCTACGTGGCCTGGTTAGGTCCTACAACGTAGCGGTGGTATTTCTCAGTGAGTCAAAGAAAAAGACGAGAGTAATGGTGTCGGGGGTTGGGTGCGACATATGCCAAGGGATGGCTTATCATTGTGGGAGCGAGTAGAACGTCGCCGGTGTCCGGAAGCAGGATAAGGTGTAGACACGTACGCCGGCGCACTTTACCCAGGTTGGGGGCTCTCCTTGGAGATAATACCCCTACTCCTACTCTGCGGGGTCTCCGCATGATCACTAAGGCACTAGTGAGTACAAGTCGCTCCTTGAGCTGTATGCTAGAGGTTGAAGGAGGCGGGGCTAGCTCTCTTCTCCCTCTAGGTATGAGTCTAGGTCTATCAGGTTCAGAACCCTTTGCATGGGTGCCCTGGGGGGTTTATAGAGGCCTACCCTCCAGGGGTACAATGGTAACTCGGCCGGGTGTTGGGCCCGACTGTCAGTGTCTCTGGTCGCCGGCTTCTCCGTCGGCAGCTGGGGCCCGTCGCCTGGCAGGCCCTCCGACCTATCTGGTACGGAGCCGACGGGGCGCGCCCGCCGTTGGCGGGTCTGGTTGGTGGCTGATCACTATAGTCATGGTGCTAATGACGCGGGCTTGGTCAGGGGAGCGTGGCTACAGTTCCGCCGCCTGGTGGGAGATCACTGTAGCCAGACCGCCCCTCGTCTGGTTGATGTCATACTGTCCTTGGGGGAGGGTCCGGCCGCCTGCTGGGGGCCGGCCTCCCGTAGTTCCGACTGGTCCTACGCCGGCCGCCTTTCGGGCTCTCCCTGCCCAGTAGGGCCCGCCGCCTGCGGGCCGTACCGACAGGCCGCCGTGGATACAAGGCTTCGCCGGCCAGTAGTAGCGCAAAGGGGGAATGGCAACAGTGCCACATTGTGCGGAGAGCTCCGCCGGTACGGGACACTGTAGCCACGCCGATCCTGGGATCCGGGGGTACAGGGCTACGCTGTAGCCTCTCCCTGTCTCATCTCCTTGGTGAGGGGCACAGATTCGGAGGACGCCTGGTGGCCGCCTGCTAGAGGCCGGCCTCTCTGGAGGCCGCCTGCTAGGAGGCGGCGTGTCTTGATGCCGTCTGCTGGTGCTAGGTCGCCTTCGGGCAGCCGGCCACCAGAAGGCGGCACTCCATTCTGGAGCCTTATGGGTTGAAGCTGGCCCAAAGTCATGGAAAGTTCAGGGACTCGGGTGCGCCTACCCATGGCCCAATACTCCGACAGTAGTCCCCGAAGCCGACGAGGTGCCGCGGTCGATCGATCGTGAAGCCTCGGCGACTTCCCTCCTCGCCGTGCTTTGGTGGAACACTAGGTCCGCCTTGTGAAGTGCCGACTGCTTGGAACTAATTTGACAAGGCGGACTCGTTCATTGGTTTTGAATGCCGAGGCGGGAAAACAGGTGGCGTGCTTGCTAAGCTTCCTCAGGCACGCCGCCCGCCACGCGCGCGCCACGCGGCGTGCGTCACCCCGGCCAGCCTGCCACCCCACGCTCCTAATGGGATGTGACCAGGGGCCGGGGCCGCCACTACCCTGCCTCGGCACGCGGGCAGATCCGCTGCGGCCGAGGCGGGCGGTTGCGATTCATGCGGGAGTTACTGCGCAGTAACCCCGCGGAGTAATTGGGGAGGGGCATTGGGTCGTGGGCGCAATTAATCCCATGATCCCCACGTCCCGTCCCCTCGGCTTCGCCGCTCGGGGGCTATAAGTAGGGGCGATGGGGGAGTGAAGGAGCTTACGCACTCCTCTCCCCGTCCCTCTTCTTCCTCCTCTCGATGCTGCCCTTCTCCTGCCGCAATGCCGCCGCATCTTGTCGTCGTCGACCTCCTTCTCCCCGCACGACCCCGCCCGGGCGCCATGGCGCGCGAGAGGGGAGGCGATTGGGACGGCTCGACGGTGATCGAGGACCACCTCTCCTTCCTCCGGGCCACGCGCCGGATTCCCAACGCGGCCTTCGTCAAGGTGCGGGTGCCGGCGTGGGAAGAAATCCCGTCGGCGCCGCGGGGGAACGAGCGGGTCGTCTTCTGCTCGCACTTCCTCCGTGGCTTCGGCCTTCCGGCGAGCCGGTTTCTCCGCTCCTTCATGGATTTCTGCCGCCTTCAGCCGCACCACCTGACGCCCAACACCGTGACGCTGTTGTCCGCCTTCGTCACGGCATGCGAGGGTTATCTTGGCGTCCCACCCACCCTCGACCCTTGGGGGGCCTGCTTCTATGCCAAGCTGGGCACCTCCGCCAAGGAGACGACGGCCGAGTGCGACACCTTCGTCGCCGTGCACCGGCCGTCGAAGAGGAACGCCTTCCCCGTCATCAAGCTGTCACAGTCGGTTAAACTGTGGCAGCAGTCTTATTTCTACGTCGAGAATGTCGACCCGGCGGCCGACTGCCTCAACCTACCGCCCTACGAGGCCGCCCCCCCCCGTAGGGCCTCGGGCCAATTAGCGTTACAAGCCGAAGCCAGTGCCGACCGAGACGGCGGCCGCCATCAACCGGCTCCGGGAGATGACGGGGGAGGAGGGCCTCACGGCGGCCGACTTGCTGCTAGCCTTCGTCGAGCGCCGGGTTCTGCCGCTCCAAAGCCGCCCTCATCCGATCTGTCCGATGAGCGGGCACCGCGACCCCAGCCGGACGTGCACGAAGGAGATGCCGCCTGCTGAGGTGGCCCGACTGGTGAACGAGGTCACCGACCTCAAGTTTTCGAAGGGCGCCTAGCAATTCGGCAAGCGGCCCTACTCTCGTGACCACCCACCACCAGCCGTAAGTCTCCGGGCCTCTCCTTTTCTTTTTCAGCTTCTTGCTTTGTCTTGGTCTTGAGTAGTTTTCTTCTGGAATGTAGATCTACATGTCCTCGGCGACGGCCGCCCTCGTGGGGCCGGCTGGCGACTACCAGCCGGACCGGGAGGTGAGCGAAGTGGACGACCCCGACCTGGGGGCCGCCGCCTTGGAGGACGACGCCGTAGGCAGTGGCAACGGAGTAGGCGGCTCCAAAGATCAGGGTGGTGTGGAGACCTGGCCCGACGACAACAATGATGAGGACGAGCCGTGTCCTCCGCGGGGCGCCACTAACACCAGTGCAGGCCCCTCCACTGGGCCGGCCGCTCGAGGCGGCAAGCGCAAGCGGAAGCAGGGTGCCGTCTTGTTCGGCAATGCCCTGAAGAAGTCCAAGAATCCGGCCGCCGCGACCAGGCGGAAGGAGGCCGCGGCGAAGGCGGCCAAGTTCTAGAAGCTGCCAAAGGCGCCACCCATGGTGTCAGCATAAGTGTCTTTTTCTGTCCATTTCTTTAGGTTTTTCTCTTAGTGACTCGGCCTGAGATGCTTCATTTTCTGTCTCAGAGCCCCGCTCTCCCTCGACAAGTCGACCGCCGCCTCTGTCATCAGGTCGGCGGAGACTTCTGCCACCACCCGACGAATTGAACCGGCCGCCGAACTCCGAGAGGCGCAGGAACGAAACACACGGGAGGTGCACGAGGAGCGGGAAGCCACTCGCCTGGAGAAGGCGGAGGCTGACAAGGCGGCAGCGTTTGCGCTGCTGAATTTGGCGGAGGCGGAAGCTGCGGCCGCGGAGAAGGAGCGGCTGGCGGAGGCCAGGCGCCGCCAGGAGCCGCTAGTCGTCACTCCCTTGAGCTCTGCGCCGCCTCCACCTGAATTTGTGGGGTCGACCGGGGAAGCCGGCGGCGACCACCCGGTCATGGAGCGGGAAGCCGGCGATGTCTCCATGCCGGACGTTATCGTGCCTCCGCCGCCGCCAACTGTCGAAGCGAGGGACGAGTAGCCGGATGCCCCACCGATGCCACCAGCCGGGAACGAGGTGGCGACGGGGCCAACTCCTGAGGCCCGTATGCCCGTGCGCCGCCGTCTTGCCAGGGCAGCCTCGGTGCCGCGAACGCTGGAGGCTGGTGCCACAAGCTCGTCCGCTCCTGACACCGAGGCGACCAACACCGCGCCCTCCGGCTGGATGCGTGGAGACGGCACGGGGGCGTTGAACCAGGCGGCCCTCAACGTCCAGGCCAAGCTCCGGGCCGAAGCCGAAGCCCTCAAGCGGTGCAACGAGGCATTCCTGAGCTCGCGTGCGGCCATCCGGGTATGCTTCTACCCTCTTCGTTTTGTTCTTCTTATTCCTTGGTGGGGGCGCACTGGTGCACCCACTGGTTGTAGTCCCCAGGTTCCGGGCCGGCTACTGAGCAGGCGGTCCGGAACCTTAACTTTGTAGGCGTCATGTGCTAATTCCTTCTAGGATCTGTTATCACAAGATTACCACAATCTTCGCGCGACCACCTTCAACTCCGGCGTCCGGGAGCTGGAGAGGCAGATCGCGCACTTGGCGGAGAGCCGGAGTAAGTTTGGTTTTCCTTTCCCGCAGGGGCGCGTTGGCGCACCCGCGGGCTGTAGTCCCCGAGGATCGGGCCGACTGCTGAGCAGTTGGGCCGAATCTCCTAAGCAAACGTGTTTCTTTATTTGATTGCTGGTAGGTTCTGTCTTTTGTGGGGGCGCGCTGGCGCACCCGTGGGCTGTAGTCCCCGAGATCCGGCCCGACTACTGAGCACTCGGGCTGGATCTCCCCAGCAACCACATTCCTCCCTTGTTCAATTTTTGACATCTTTTCCTTTCTTCTCTCTTGGAAGAGGCCAACGCCACCTTGCAGCAGCAGCTAGGCGAGGCCAACACCGCGCTGCGCGTCAAGGAGGCGGAGTGCGTCAAGCTGGCCAAGGAGCAGGACCGACTGGTCACACAACTGGCGGAGCAGACAGAGCGCCTCCAAACAGCTCAGCAGGAGGTGAAGTCGAAAGAGACCGACCTCCTTGCTGAATTTGAGGTCGAGCGCTCCGTCTGGGCCGACAAGGAGGCTCAGCTGACTGCCGGCTTCGGCAGCATTGAGGACATGGTTGACGGTACACTTCCCTTCTTTTCTTTCTTTGAGCAGCCGGCCTCCGCCTGGGTTGACCATCTGTTTTAACTTCTGTCTTCTTTACTCTTTCGCCCAATCAGACTTCTTCCCAGGTCACTCCGTCGCCGCCAACTGATATGTCTCCAACATATCTACTTTTCCAAACACTTTTGCCCTTGTTATGGACTCTAACTTGCATGATTTGAATGAAACTAACCCGGACTGACACTGTTTTCAGCAGAATTACCATGATGTTGTTTCATGTGTAGAAAACAAAAGTTCTCGGAATGTCCTGAAAATCCTTGGATGCACTTTTTGGAAAATATAAAAAATCCTCGCAAAAGATGAAGACCAGGGGGCCCACACCCTATCCACAAGGGTGGGGGCGCGCCCTCCCCCTTGGGCGCGCCCCCCTGTCTCGTGGGCCCCCTGAGGCTCAGCCGACCTCAACTCCAACTCCATATATTCCGTCTCGCGGAGAAAAAAAATCAGAGAGACAGTTTCATCGCGTTTTACGATATGGAGCCACCGCCAAGCCCTAATCTCTCTCGGGGGGGCTGATCTGGAGTCCGTTCGGGGCTCCGGAGAGGGGGATTCGCCGCTGTCGTCATCATCAACCATCCTCCATCACTAATTTCATGATGGTCACCGCCGTGCGTGAGTAATTCCATCATAGGCTTGCTGGACGGTGATGGGTTGGATGAGATTTACCATGTAATCAAGTTAATTTTGTTAGAGTTTGATCCCTAGTATCCACTATGTTCTGAGATTGATGTTGCTATGACTTTGCTATGCTTAATGCTTGTCACTAGGGCCTGAGTGCCATGATTTCAGATATGAACCTATGATGTTTTCATCGATATATGTGTGTTCTTGATCCTATCTTGCAAGTCTATATTCACCTATTATGTGTTATGATCCGACAACCCCGAAGTGACAATAATCGGGATACTTCTCGGTGATGACCGTAGTTTGAGGAGTTCATGTATTCACCATGTGTTAATGCTTTGGTCCGGTTCTCTATTAAAAGGTGGCCTTAATATCCCTTAGTTTCCACTAGGACCCTGCTGCCACGGGAGGGTAGGACAAAAGATGTCATGCAAGTTCCTTTCCATAAGCACGTATGACTATATTTGGAATACATGCCTACATTACATTGATGAATTGGAGCTAGTTCTGTGTCACCCTATGTCAGAGGTATTACATGAGGAATCGCATCTAACATAATTATCCATCACTGATCCATTGCCTACGAGCTTTTCACATACTGTGCTTCGCTTATTTAGTTTTTCGTTGCTGCTATTACAATCACTACAAAACCCAAAAATATTGCTATTACTATATTTACCTTTTACCGTTGTTACCATTACTATCATATTACTTTGGTACTAAATACCTTGCTGCAGATACTAAGTTATCCAAGTGTGGTTGAATTGACAACTCAACTGCTAATACTCAAGAATATTCTTTGGCTCCCCTTGTGTTGAATCAATAAATTTGGGTTGAATACTTTACCCTCGAAAGCTGTTGCGATCCCCTACACTTGTGGGTCATCAAGACTATTTTCTGGCGCCGTTGCCGGGGAGCATAGCTCTATTCTCTGAGTCACTTGGGATTTATATCTGTTGATCACTATGAAGAATTTGAAAGACGCTAAAACCAAGATCTATCCTTCAACTACTATAAATTTGGGGAGGTAAGGAACTGCCATCTAGCTCTGCACTAGATTCTCCTTCTGTTATTAATAAGCTTGCGACACCTAAACCTGCTACTGTTATGAATTCTGATATGTCACATGTTATCGATGATGCCACTTCCGCTTTGCATGATACTTATGATGAAACTACTTCTGTGCGTGATACTACTTTGCCAATAGGTGAATTTCTTGATGGACAACTTGCTAGGGCTAGATAGAATGAAATTATTGAATATGCTATTATTGATGATAGTGATGATGAACGTTCTCCGAATAATTATGAATTGCCCGTTGTTCCTGAGGGTTATGTTATGAATAAAGGAGCTGCTGAAGCTATTTTTACCCGCAAAGATAGATATGATCTTAAGAAACTATTAGCTAAATGGAAGCAGTAGTCTCTTAATGCTAGAATGAAACCTGACCCTGCTTTTGCTACTTCACCTATCTGTGTTACTGATAAGGATTATGAATTCTCTGTTGATCCTGAAATTATTACTTTGGTAGAATCTGATCCTTTTTATGGCCTTGAATCTGAAACTGTTGTGGCACATCTTACCAAGTTGAATGATATAGCTACCCTATTTACTCATGATGATAAATCTCGCTACTTTTATATCCTTAAGATATTTCTGTTCTCATTAAAGGGTGATGCTAAGACTTGGTATAATTCTCTTGATCCTGGTTGTGTGCATAGTCCCCAGGATATGATTTATTATTTCTCTGCTAAATATTTCCCTGCTCATAAGAAACAAGCTGCCTTGCGGGAAATATACAATTTTGTGCAAATCAAAGAAGCGAGTCTCCCACAAGCTTGGGGGAGGCTTCTCCGATTACTTAATACTTTGCCTGATCATCCACTTAAGAAAAATGAAATACTTGATATCTTTTACAATGGACTTACCGATGCTTCCAAGGACTACTTGGATAGTTGTGCTGGTTGTGTTTTCAGGGAAAGAACAGTCGACGAAGCTGAATTATTATTGAACAATATGTTGACTAATGAGAATAATTGGACTCTTCCTAAGCCAATTCCTGAGGCAATTGAGCCAACTCCCGAGCCTATTCCTAAACCCACTCCGAAGAAGAGAGGTGTTCTATTTCTCAGTCCTGAAGATATGCAAGAGGCAAAGAAATCAATGAAAGAGAAGGGTATTAAAGCTGAATACGTTAAGAATTTACCTCCTATTGAAGAAATACATGGTCTTAATATACCACCTGTTGAAGAAACACATTGTATTCATAACCCGACACAGGTAGTAAAGGTAAATTCTCTCTATAGATATAATAAGGACGAAATCCCATCTACTAAATTTCATAGCCCATGCTTAGATGAATTTGATAAGTTCATGAATAGACAAGCAAATTTTGATGATTATGTTGGTAGACAATTGAAGAATAATACTTATACGATAGGACGCTTGAATTATGTAGCTAGAGTTAAAGGTGAACTTAAACTCACTAGGAAATATGCTTCCATGGTTGCTACTCAAGCTGAACAAGTACTTAAGGCACATAATGAATTGCTTGCTGAATTAAACAATAAAAATGACTTTGCTGTTAGAGTGGCTACTAGAACTGGTAGAATGACTCAGGAACCTTTGTATCCTGAAGGCCACCCTAAGAGAATTGAACAAGATTCTCAGAATAATAATTTAGATGCTCCCAGTTCTTCTAAGAAGAAGAAAAAGAAGAATGATAGGACTTTGCAAACTTCTAGTGAACCTAATGTAGAAATACCTGAGAATCCTAATAATACTTCTATCTCTGATGCTGAAACACAATCCGGAGATGAACATGAACCTGATTATAATGCTAATAATGATGTTCATGTAGATGCTCAACCTAGTAATAACAATGAAATAGAAACTGAACCCGGTATTGGTCTTGATAACCCACAATCAAGAAACCAACGTTATGACAAGAGAGATTTTGTTGCTAGGAAGCATAGTAGAGAAAGAGAACCATGGGTTCAAAAACACATGCCCTTTCCTCCTAAACCATCCAAGAAGGATGATGAGGACTTTGAGCATTTTGCTGAAATGATTAGACCTATTTTCTTACGCATGCGCTTAACTGATATGCTTAAATTAAATCCTTATGCTAAATATATGAAAGATATCATCACTAATAAGAGGAAAATACCTGAAGCTGAGATTTCCACCATGCTTGCCAACTATACCTTTAAGGGTGGAATACCTAAGAAACTTGGTGATCCCGGAGTACCCACTATACCTTGCTCTATTAAAAGAAATTATGTTAAAACTGCTTTATGTGATTTAGGAGCCGGTGTTAGTGTTATGCCTCTTTCCTTGTACCGTAGACTTGAATTAAGTAAGTTGACACCCACTAAGATATCCTTGCAAATGGCTGATAAATCAACTGCTATACCTGTCGGCATTTGTGAGGACGTGCCTGTTGTTGTTGCAAATGTTACTATCTTAACAGACTTCATTATTCTTGATAATCCCGAGGACGATAGTATGTCTATTATGCTTGGTAGACCCTTTTTAAATACTACAGGAGCTGTTATTGATTGCAACAAAGGCAAGTCACCTTTCATGTTAATGGAATGAGCATACGGTACATTTTCCGAGGAAGCAAATCCAAGTTCATAGCATAAATACTATTGAGAAAATTCCATCAATTATTATTGGAGGTTTTGAATTTCCTCTCCCTACTGTCAAGAAAAAGTATGATATTCTTATTGTTGGGGATTTTCATATCCCCGTTGAGGTAACTTAGTGTCACTTCGAAATTTCTCCGGTTCCATGTTATTCGGAATGGGTTTGTTAACAAGACTTGATCAACCTTGTTAGTGGATTCATTTTGATGATCATGAGATGGATGAAACTAGAAGGCACAACCTTCTATACTTTATTTTTACTTTCTATCATTTACAATAAATAAAACAAAAATAGTATTATCCGTCTGTTTTCTGAATTATCCATGCAATAAAAAATATCCCCAAAATAAAAGTTCTCCAAATGCCCTGCAAATTTAGTATGATTTTTTATGGAATATTTGAGGATTTTAGGCACTAAAATCACTCCAGGAGGGGCAAGCACCAGGCCACGAGAGTGGAGGGCGCGGCCACCCCACCTGGGCGCGCCCCCCTATCTCGTGGGCCCCTGGTAGTGATGAGGACATTACTACCTTGGATACGACCAAAAATATTGCATACATGCATATTTGTCAGGTGATTTCTAGTGCAAACTATTCAATAATCTATTTATGTTACCCAATCTTTCGATGAGATGATAACTATCGATTTGGTGAAGATGACTTTGACGATCCGACTATAAACGTGCACGACGTTGCGCCTTAGCAATCGCTAAACCAACTCCTAGAGGTTATTGACCACGCTGGAGCACAATCAACCTGACCACGAAGGTCTATTCCTGCAAGCAATCGAAGAACAAGCAAGAATATGATAAAGCAATCTGAATATTGCGAATATTGATGAAGTATTGATAATGGTGGGGATCCGACAGTGGTCTTGGTCTGGTCGTTGGACACAAACAAAGTACACGAAGTTGCGTTGGCTAACTTTTAACTAAACAAATCCCAAGGAAAAAGCTACTAGATGGATCTACTTATATAGGAGCAAGGGGTGGCGCCTAGGAGGTGGGAGGACGTCCCGAGGCAGTCTAAAACTAACCCTAGGTCGTCCAAGGCCAATGGGCCCAAGTGGAGGTGATGCAACACCTTTGGACTTGTTGTTTAACTCGGATTCTGCTGCAGCATCTGATTGTTTCATCGATATCTCGATGCTCCGGACGAATTTGAAGGTGAATCCAATTGTCCTGGAAAGAGCACAAAATCTAGAATCCAAGAAAAATAGAATCACCCAATTCGGAGTCCGTATGAAAAAGTTGTTGGCGTTTTGAGTCAGGTATGTCTGTGCAGTCCGAATCTGAATCCAGAACGTGAGAGACTTGGACTCTATCTTCTCTTGGCCCAAAAGTGACATGAAAGAACTTTTTGAACATCACTTAAACATCTCTTTCTCCCTTATCTTCATATGTGAATTGTACAAATATCCCATACACCTGCAATTAGACAAAACACAGAAGTGTGTGAAGTATTTTTGTTCTGGATAACATAAATAGATTATTGAATAGTTTGCACTAGAAATCACCTAACAAATATGCATGTATGCAATATTTTTGGTCGTATCCAACGTAGTCATGTCTTCATCCTCCCCTTTTTGAAAATAAAGCCATCCTCGGCGTTGCTTAATCTGAAATGTGGCTAACAAAAGAGACAAGGTATACATGTTGTATATGTATATGTCATCCATTTTTACTTCCCTTGATTTTTGTACATATGACACATGTATACATGAGTAACTTTCATAGATCATAAAATATTAAGCCAAAATATTGTCATAAGTAGAAGGCATGAAAATATTGCAACTCAGTTTGCACATATAAGTGAAGCTCTTATTCCTATCAAAAGATTGACAATATTCATCATTAAACCATCCCAACATTGGTGAATAAACCTTACTTGCATCAAATTTACATACTACAACATGCTTAAATAAGCAAACATGCAGTAAGTCATTGGACACAGAATCATCACCAACATTAGAAGTCATATCAAAATGATTAAACATTGGTTCTTTTGCATCAATAGTTAATTCAATGGGTGCACTCAAAATTGTTGGTATTTCAGTTGTTTGATCACATGATGCATTCATGATAGTAACATGATTCTCTAAAATAGATGGCGTGCTCAAATCAATAGGTAACTCAACACATGATGTATTTAAGTTAATTAGGGATGCATCATTCTCATGTGAAGTTATATCATCAATACCTTTACTATTACCTTGTCGCAAAGACGTAGCTGATGTCGGTATGGATAATGACAATGTACCATACACTTGAGATGATGTCGCACTCACAATCTGAGGTGTGGCTGCTCTAGTAGGTGCAACGGTGGAGGAATCAACCGATGGTAGTGAGCATGAATTGGAATAGTAGTTGTTGTAGTCACCCAATGCATCCTCTTGTAACTGTCTCTCAAAGGTACAAGCACGAACATACATACCAGTAATGCAACAAGGAATATACCTAAATCTTGCCTGAATATCATGGTTCAAACCACCAAAAAATCTATTCATTGTATCATCCTCAGATTCTTCTATGTCACAATGATGCATATAAGATTTGAACTCTTGGTAGTAAGCATGAACAGTGTTATTGCCTTGTTTAAATTGTTCAAATTTGCGAAGCAATTCACGACGATAGTAAGGAGGGAAAAATTGTTGTCTCATTACATGTTTCAAATCTTTCCAAGTTGTGGGTTGGTTATCAATGTTTTTCTTACAATGCACACTCCACCAAACAGAAGCAAAACTAGTAAATGCTCTAGTGGCAGCTCGTACTCGCTCAAGTTCAGAAAAGTCATGGTAAATAAAAACTTGATCTACTTCAAGCTCCCAAGCTAGATAAATAGCAGGATTAAATCTACCCTCAAATGATGGTAAAGAGATAACCTGACCATGTGCTTGTGTGTGCTGTCCCAACTCTCGTGATGGTGAAGAGGTGCTCGTCGCCCAAGAACTTCTATCTCCAGAACCTGTCATGATTAGTAGAAAGAAGAAACAAAATTCAAGAATAATGTTCCTATGAACTACTAGGATGTGGTTGTAACGTGCTCACAATAAAGCAAATATCAATATCTTACAAGTTCTTACCATGTGACAGGTGGTGACAGGCAACCAGCGGTGTCAAATAACTCCGAAGATTGTGTAAAGCGATTGCCAGGGGAACGTACGTATACACGGTGTAGAAATATGTGGAGCTGGATTTGCTATATATGGTAGCAAAAGATTAGCGATAATCAATTCAAAGATGCAATGTTGAATAAACGCTCAACGACGGTACTGTGCTGGTCCTAGGCTAGACCGGACTAGAGACGCAAGCCTAGAACACTAATGAGGTCACGGCCTAGCACAACTAGCATCAATGAATGATAAGTAGCTTTGAACAGCAAGATATAAGTGAAGATCACAACGGCAGTAAAGATAATGATGAATAATAACTGCCAAGCAGGATATATAACAACTCTCTCTCCAACTTTCCTCTTGAAAAGTTTGCTACTAACTCAAGCTTTCCAATGCAAAAAGAATCACTCAATTCTGAATTGATATGAGGAGTCAAAGAATTTTAAAACTGGACTGGAAAACTGGAACAAACTGTATGCGCGAACTTTGGAGGGCAAAAAGACCTATTTAGAAGCTGATTTTGGGACGCCAAATATTGAACTAGCTTTTGCAACTATTCAGATGCGTCTAGTCGCTAGCTTTAATTTGAGTACTTGTGGAGCCAAAACGGACTTCGTATGAGGAAGTTATGCCTGTTTTACTAAACAGTGCATAAAACAGATTCCAATCCGAATTCTACTACGAGATTGAGTCTAGATAGATCTGAATTTTGTTTTTTTTTATTCTTTTTTTTCCTCACACTTTTTTTCTTTTTTTTTCTCTGACTTTTTTTTTACTTTTTTTTCTCTCTTTTTTTTCTCTGTCTTTTTTTTTCTCCTTTTTTTTCTCTCTCTCGTTCCAAACAAACTAGATAAGATGCAGATTGGATCAAGCGAAGATGTGAATGCTCTCAACTATGATTATGACAATGAACGGTGGGTAGCACATGATGGAAACTGATGGATGGATGGTGGACAGCGGAAGGGATAACGATGCAGCGGTGGCGTGACAAATGTGAACAAAACTCGAAACTCTAAACGAACTAGACACTAAGACCAGCAAGTCGACACGACGATGCAACCGATAATTCAATAATGCATACAATGAAAAGAAAATTGCAAAGGCTCAGACTGGCTTGGACAAAGGATGAATAGATCTAACTTTCTTTTGTGGCTTTTTCTTGGACAATAGGTAAGAAAATAAATCTAATCTAGGAAAATTGGAAATTCTCACCGAGCAACCTGAAAACTGATACCACTTGATAGATGCGGGGTGTTCCAATCTTTTGATGAGATGATAACTATCGATTTGGTGAAGATGACTTTGACGATCCGACTACAAACGTGCACGACGTTGCGCCTTAGCAATCGCTAAACCAACTCCGAGAGGTTATTGACCACGCTGGAGCACAATCAACCTGACCACGAAGGTCTATTCCTGCAAGCAATCAAAGAACAAGCAAGAATATGATAAAGCAATCTGAATATTTGTGAATATCGATGAAGAATTGATAATGGTGGGGATCCAACAGTGGTCTTGGTCTGGTCGTTGGACACAAACGAAGTACACGAAGTTGCGTTGGCTAACTTTTAACTAAACAAATCCCAAGGAAAAAGCTACTAGATGGATCTACTTATATAGGAGCAAGGGGTGGTGGCCTAGGAGGTGGGAGGATGTCCCAAGGCAGCCTAAAACTAACCCTAGGTCGTACAAGGCCAATGGGCCCAAGTGGAGGTGATGCAACACCTTTGGACTTGTTGTTTGACTCGGATTCTGCTGCAGCATATGATTGTTTCGTTGATATCTCGATGCTCCGGACGAATTTGAAGGTGAATCCAATTGTGCTGGAAAGAGCACAAAATCTAGAATCCAAGAAAAATAGAATCACCCAATTTGGAGTCCGTATGAAAAAGTTGTTGGCATTTTGAGTCAGGTATGTCTGTGCAGTCCGAATCTGAGTCCAGAACGTGAGAGACTTGGACTCTATCTTCTCTTGGCCCAAAAGTGACGTGAGAGAACTTTTTGAACAGCACTTAAACATCTCTTTCTACCTTATCTTCATATGTGAATTGTACAAATATCCCATACACCTGCAATTAGACAAAACACAAAAGTGTGTGAAGTATTTTTGTTCTGGATAACATAAATAGATTATTGAATAGTTTGCACTAGAAATCACCTGACAAATATGCATGTATGCAATATTTTTGGTTGTATCCAAGGTAGTCATGTCCTCATCAGGTAGCCCCCCTCCACTTATGCCAGCATCCACACACTCCATCTTCTACCCAAAAAAATCCCCATCCAGCTCAAGCACGAGTTATAGCTCGTTTTGCAGCGATTTTCGATCTCCTTGCTCAAAGCTCCATTCATAAAATTGCTTTGAGAGATTGTTGCTTGGTATGTGACTCCTCCATTGGTGCAATTAGTTTTTGTTCTAGTGCTTTATTCATCGCAAATCCTTGCTGCCTTGGTGACCCTGTTCTTGAGCTTGCATGTTAAATTTATGTGGTTCCAAGTAATTCTAATGCATGATATAGGCTCTAGGCACTTGCAGGAATAGTTGCTACTATTCTTGTTAAGTTTTATTCACTTTTATTTTGAAGTTACTAAAATTTCAGAAATTTTCAGAAAATGTTAAGGAGACTTTTAAGGGGCTCGTCTAGCCAAGGCTCTCAGGAAAAACAAGCTAAAGAGAAGGAAAAAGCCAAGTATAATCTTCCTCGCTTAGCGGAAGTACGGTCGTGTGAATGACCATGTGATAATTTCTTGAAAGAAGCTGGAATTCATGAAGATTTTTATTCTTTGATCGAGAGTGCAGGCCTCAACGATTTCCTCCTCGACCGAATAGATCATTATCTCTTGCTTACCAATACTTTCGTGCAAAATTTTTATTATTATCTTAAGAAGTCACCGCCTTAAGTATCATTTCATTTATATGATGAATTCAGAAAAATGGCTTTACAAGATTTTTGCGCGGTATGTAGGATACCTTTTGAGGGAGAGTTAGAGGAACCCCATCGTGAAAATGTGGAGGGCTTTGTTAACACTATAGCTGTAGAGGAGCCAAAGAAAGGTTTCGAGGCAAAAATCTCTAGCATACACTTTCCGTGGAAACTTTAATGTTCCTGATATTATCATTCTTCAGCATGCCTTGTTTGGAGACAATAGTTTTAGTATGGGTGCCGTCATTGCTAAACGACTAAGCCTGAATCGTACAAAAGGCCCCATATTTGGAGGTATCTATGCTTCACATCTTGCTAGGCATTTTAGGATACCTATTAGGCATTACGAAAAAGGGGAGACAATCTTGCCTTCTTACATTTTAGATTACAGGAGCATGGTAGCACACAACTTTATTGTTCAGAATGATGATAAGACGCTCCTGTATAACTTGAGATTTAATAAGAAACACAGTGAGACTATTATTCTGCCTGCAACTTTGTTGTTTTATTTGACTACAGATAATTTTCTTGTTACACCGGAGGCGGTGTACGCTCATCGAGGCCAAGCATCCACTCCAGAACCTGAACCTCAGCCAGAACCTGCACTGGACCCTTATCGTGCATCATCTTTCCAGTGGGATCCGGAGATGGCCAGCCAGTGGTATCCTGATTATACTTCCCAGTACACTGGGGAGGGTAGCAGCGGTCCTTGGCATTAGACAAACTTAGGCCAAAAGCCTAAGCTTGGGGGAGTACGTATTTCTCACCGACTTTACATTCATGTTCACACACTACACTAGTCTTCGGTGCTCATACTCTTTCATTGTATTAACCATGCTAGTTAATTTTTCTTTTTCTAGTTTTCTTCTTGTGTGTTTGATAAACCTTAAGAAAAACCAAAAAAATAGTTAGTTTAATTTCCATGCTTGTAGTAGAATTAAAATGAAAACCCAAAAAGATTTCCCGTTCTTCTTTTTACTTGTTGGGAGCTTTCCTGTGTAAATAGTTTTATTTTATTTTCTTTTCTTTGGGGGTCGAGAAGACCATATTGAAAATGTTTAGTGGCTCTCATATGCATGATTGTTTATTTAACTTAGAGCCCATATTACTTTGTCTTCTCTCTTGAGTTGTATGCTTGCAGATTCCAGCTTAGTCCAATGCACGTATACTCTTATTATTACACATCGTTCGGTCGTGCAAGTGAAAGGCAATAATGACGATATATGATGGACTTATTGAGATGAGAGAAGCTGGTATGAACTCGACCTCTCTTGTTTTTGTAAATATGATGAGTTCATTGTTCCTGATTCAGCTTATTATGAAGTAAACATATTTGCAATAACATTTAGAGATTATAGTTGCTTGTGCCATGCTTGATTAGCTTTGAGTTATAATGGTTTACCTTGCGTGCCAACATGCTATTAGAATGATTATGATGTGGTATGATGGAATGGTATCCTCCTTTGAATGAATTGAGTGACTCAACTTGGCACATGTTCACGCATGCAGTTGAAACAAAATCAACATAGCCTTCATGATATTTATGTTCATGGTGGATTATATCCTACTCATGTTTGTACTCGGTGTGAATTAGTTTTAATGCATGTTTATGACTATTGTCGCTCTCTCAGTTGATCGCTTCCAGTCTTTTGCTAGCCTTCACTTGTACTAAGCGGGAATACTGCTTGTGCATCCAAACTCTTTAAACCCCAAAGTTGTTCCGTATGAGTCCACCATACCTTCCTATACGCGGTATCTACCTGCCGTTCCAAGTAAATTTGTATGTGCCAAACTCTAAACCTTCAAATGAAATTCTGTTTTGTATGCTCGAGCCGCTCATGTTTCCACTAGGGCTGTCTATATCTTCCATGCTAGGTGGGTTATTCTCAGAGGAGTGGACTCCGCTCCATATTCACGAGAAAGGGCCAGTAACCGGGATGCCCAGTCCCATGATCCAAAAAGATCAAAGCAAATCAAAATAATTAAACAAAACTCCCCCAAGATTGTTGCTAGTTGGAGGCATTCGTTGTTTCGAGCAAGCCATGGATTGATGCTTGTTGGTGGTTGGGGGAGTATAAACTTTTACCATTCTGCGTGGGAACTGCCTATAATGCATGTAGTATGGAAGATACAACCATCTCATAGTTGTTGCGTTGACAGCGAAAGTATGCCGCTCAAAATGTTATTTAATCTCTATTTTAAAATCGAGCTCTGGCACCTCTACAAATCCCTGCTTCCCTCTGCGAAGGGCCTATCTATTTACTTTTATGTTGAGTCATCACCTTCTTATTAAAAAGCACCCACTGGAGAGTATGCTGTCATTTGCATTCATTATTACTGGTTTATATTGGGTATGACTTGACTGGATCTCTTTTACCATGAATTACAATGTTTAGTCTGTCCTTGATCTTTAAAGGTGCTCTGCATTTATGTTTTGCGGTCTCAGAAAGGGCTAGCGAGATACCATTTTGTTATATCATATTATGATTGTTTTGAGAAAGTGTTGTCATCCGAGTTTTTTTATTATCGCCCGCTAGCTGATTATGCTATTGATATGAGTAATTGTGAGAACTAAGAGTTATTGTGAGTATGGCTAGTTTATAATATTGTTGAAACCTGAATGATGGCTTTGCATGTTTACAACAACAAGAGCAAATAGAGTTTGTAAAAGTTTTTATTTATCACTTTCAGTTTATCAACTGAATTGCTTCAGGACAAGCAAAGGTTTAAGCTTGGGGGAGTTGATACGTCTCCAACGTATCTACTTTTCCAAACACTTTTGCCCTTGTTTTGGACTCTAACTTGCTTGATTTGAATGAAACTGACCCGGACTGACGCTGTTTTCAGCAGAATTACCATGATGTTGTTTCAAGTGTAGAAAACAAAAGTTCTCAGAATGTCCTGAAAATCCTCGGAGGCACTTTTTGGAAAATATAAAAAATCCTTGCAAAAGATGAAGACCAGGGGGCCCACACCCTGTCCACGAGGGTGGGGGCGCGCCCTCCCCCCTGGGCGCGCCCCCCTGTCTCATGGGCCCCCTGAGGCTCCGCCGACCTCAACTCCAACTCCATATATTCCGTCTCGCGGAGAAAAAAATCAGAGAGAAAGTTTCATCGCGTTTTATGATATGGAGCCGCCGCCAAGCCCTAATCTCTCTCGGCAGGGCTAATCTGGAGTCTGTTCGGGGCTCCGGAGAGGGGGATTCGTCGCCGTCGTCATCATCAACCATCCTCCATCACCAATTTCATGATGGTCACCGCCGTGCGTGAGTAATTCCATCGTAGGCTTGCTGGACGTTGATAGGTTGGATGAGATTTACCATGTAATCAAGTTAGTTTTGTTAGGGTTTGATCCCTAGTATCCACTATGTTCTGAGATTGATGTTGCTATGACTTTGCTATGCTTAATGCTTGTCACTAGGGCCCGAGTCCCATTATTTCAGATCTTAACCTATTATGTTTTCATCGATATATGTGTGTTCTTGATCCTATCTTGCAGGTCTATAGTCACCTATTATGTGTTATGATCCGACAACCCCGAAGTGACAATAATTGGGATACTTCTCGGTGATGACCGTAGTTTGAGGAGTTCATGTATTCACCATGTGTTAATGCTTTGGTCCGGTTCTCTATTAAAAGGAGGCCTTAATATCCCTTAGTTTCCACTAGGACCCCGCTGCCACGGGAGGGTAGGACAAAAGATGTCATGCAAGTTCTTTTCCATAAGCACGTATGACTATATTTGGAATACATGCCTACATTACATTGATGAATTGGAGCTAGTTCTGTGTCACCCTATGTTATAGCTATTACATGAGGAATCACATCCGACATAATCATCCATCACTGATCCATTGCCTACGAGCTTTTCATATACCGTGCTTCGCTTATTTACTTTTCCGTTGATGCTGTTACAATCACTACAAAACCCAAAAATATTGCTATTACTATCTTTACCTTTTACCACTATTACCATTACTATCATATTACTTTGGTACTAAATACCTTGCTGCAGATACTAAGTTATCCAGGTGTGGTTGAATTGACAACTCAACTACTAATACTCAAGAATATTCTTTGGCTCCCCTTGTGTCGAATCAATAAATTTGGGTTGAATACTTTACCCTCGAGAGCTGTTACGATCCCCCACACTTGTGGGTCATCACCAACCAGGCTACTGAAGCTTTTCGCGAGGAGCGCAGGGCGGAGGGCACGCAGATTGCCGC
Source organism: Triticum aestivum (assembly GCF_018294505.1). Lineage (NCBI taxonomy): Eukaryota > Viridiplantae > Streptophyta > Magnoliopsida > Poales > Poaceae > Triticum > Triticum aestivum. Next base: position 421,363,142 of record NC_057795.1, on the reverse strand, counting down.
CAACGCCCCCCGGAATCTTAACGAGCAGCTCCTCAGCATCCAGGCCCGCCTTCGGCCGGCCCACCAGATGCTGCGCCGACTTCAGCGTGTCGGAGCTCAGGCAATCTACGCCCTCTGGCCAAGTGTGCCAGCTCCGTGCACACCCAGTCGGACTGCCGACTAGCTGGAGGTGGAAGCCGACCGCCTGGAGGCCTGGAAGGGCTCTGCAGCTCGGGCCGGAGCGCGCCAAGCTCTGGAGTTCGTCAGGGCGTGGTACCCTGGGCTAGATCTAGCCTAGCTGACCATGTTCCTCCAGGAGGCGCTGGAGGAGCTGGTGGCGGTTGAGGGCGAGCTTGTCAAGCGGGCGGCGGCGATCGCCGAGTACACCGACACCAGTGCCTTCGTCCTCGAGCTGGCTGAAGATGGCGCCAAGGTACCGCCGGAGTTCTTTGGGCTGAACCCCGAACACGGCGAGGACTCGGCCATGGTGATCGACTCCAGCGATGAAGGGGAGGAAACGAAGGACGAGGACATCGAAGATGACGTGCCGGAGGTCGGAGGGGATGGCCAGCCCCAGCCTGATCGTGCCTCGAGCAACGATCCGTGCTCGGGTGCGCCGACTGCTACCGAAGGCGACTAGGCGGAGACCAACCAGCCGTTCGCTCCAACAAACGGCACCGACAACTCCACCGCCCAGCCATCCGCTGCCCCCACCGGTGTTGCTGACTCGACCGCCCCGCCGGAGCCCTCTGCCGCTCCTTAGGCCATCGCTTTTACTTTCTGTTTTAATTGCTCTGGACAAACTTGTTAAATTTGCGCAGTTCCACCCGCGGGGTGTATTTCAAACTTGTTGAATGCTGGCCAAGGGCCTTTTTTGCTATGTAAATATGCTTTAAGTGCCGACTTCAAGCTTTTCTTGCTTTCTGCTCTTTGCCTTTTTTCCTTGCCGCCCTCCCTTAGCTATCCCTTGGACAGTCGAACAGCCGCTCTGCAGACTGCGGCTGGGCCAAGTGCTTAGCTAATTTGGGAGGGCAAGTACTTAGCCGGCTAGAGTGTTGTCAAGTAAAGTAGGAGCCGGCCGGCCGACTGCTCAGCAGTCGGTCGAGTAGGCGGGATGCCGGCTTCAGCTATGTGTGCCTTTTTTCCTTAGCCGTTTTTTTGTATGGGCACCTTTCTTGCAACTCCCGTCGGCCGTTCAGTCGCTCTGCGAGCTGCGGCTTCTGACAGGGGAAGTTTGGTGGTGCCGACATACTACTTGTTCGACCGCAGGAGGCGGCACATATTAGAAGGAGGCGATCCCCTGGGCCGACTAGCCGGGCCCGGTGCCAGGAGGAACAATTAAATAACACATTCATGGGAATAATTCTTATCATATAGATAAAGATGGTAGTCCCCGAGCTCTTCTCGGGGGACCCGGAGTCTTCGTACTTAATACAAAAGGTAGCATGATACATACTGCTTTTAACTATAAAATCTTCAGAGGAGGTTCGCATTCCATGGTCTCTCTGTCTCCTTGCCTGAGTCATCTCTTTTACGTGCTCTGGGCTTCTAAGCGTCGATCAGATAGTAGGAATCGTTGCCCAGCACTTTGCTGACGATGAAAGTGCCTTCCCAAGGCGCCGAGAGCTTGTGTTGGCCGGCTGTTCGCTGGATCAGCCGGAGCACAAGGTCTCCCTCTTGGAATGATCTTGGCTTGACCTTGCGATTGTAGTATCACCAAAGACTCTGCTGGTAGATGGCGGACCAGCTGAGTGCCAACAGCCGGCCTTCTTCCAGCAAGTCAACGCCGTCTTCTCGTACTTCTTTGGCTTCCTCTTCGATGTACATGGTGACTCGAGGGGAGTCGAATTCTATGTCTGTCGGGATGACGGCTTCGGCACCGTAGACGAGGAAGAAGGGCGTGAAGCCGGTTGACTTGTTCGGAGTTGTACGCAAGCTCCAGAGGACGGCTGGCAGCTCCTCGAGCCAGCAGCCAGCCAAACGCTCTAGAGGCTCGACCAGTCGAGGCTTGATGCCAGACAAAATTAGGCCGTTTGCTCGCTCCACTTGGCCGTTTGACTGCGGATGGGCAACGGACGCTAAGTCCAGTCGGATGCCCTGCATCGCACAGAAACGGGCCAAGGCTCCCTTCGTGAAGTTTGTGCTATTGTCGGTGATGATGCTGTGTGGTATGCCGTACTGTGTGGTGATGTCGGCGATGAAGGTCACGACAGTCGGCCCATTCAGCTTCTTGATTGGTTTTGCTTCTATCCACTTGGTGAACTTGTCCACAGCGACAAGAAAATGAGTCATGCCACCACGGGCCGTCTTGAATGGCCCTACCATGTCCAGTCCCCATACGGCAAAGGGCCAAGCTATGGGAATGGTCTTGAGTGTAGAAGTCGGCTGATGTGGCTTGGAGCGGAACTTCTGGCACCCTTGACACTTCTGAAGTAATTCTTTGGCTTCTTCTAGAGCAGTCGGCCAAAAGAAACCATGGCGGAAAGCCTTGGCCACAAGTGATCTTGAAGCCGTGTGGTGACCACATTCGCCTTGGTGGATATCCCTGAGTATTGCTTGGCCTTTTTCTAGCTCCATGCAACACTGATAAACGCCAGTGACACTTCGCCGCACCAGCTCTCTGTTGACGATGGTATAAGCTGCTGCCCGCCGTTGCACTTGTCGGGCCGAGATCTCATCAGTCGGCAGCTCTTTGTTAACCAGAAACTTGAGGATTGCACTACACCATGGTCAAGTTTCGGCGACACAACAATCTGTTGGCATAGGGTACCTTTGCCGACACATAGCTTGTCGCTAACACGTATGCTAACAAAAGAGAAAACAGTCGGAGGACTTGTTGTGGGGAAAGGCATTGCCGACAGAAGTTCACTTGCCGACACTTTTTTAGACAGTATACACCCTACCTACGCCAACAGTATGCTTGTGGACATACACCCTACATACCCCGACAGATGGTTTGTGGGCATACATCCTAGGTACGCCGACAGTTCAGGTGTGCACTTACACCCTACTTTTGTCGACACATATGCTGTTCTTCTAGGTATATAACTATCCCGACACATATTCTGTTTGGATATATTTGCACCTTTGCCGACACTTATGCTGTCTATATAGGTATATATCTTGGCCAACACATAGTCTGTTCGTCTAGGTATGTATGTTTGCTGACACTTTTCATGCCTAGCTAGCTAGTAGCCATGGCCGACAGTTGCTCTGCAAGAATTTGATACCAACAGATAACTTGTTGGTAAATAGTGCAAAGCCAAACCAATAATTTCACATATATATTGAGATGCAATTGATAAACAACATCAACATGGACACATTGGACAACAATGATTATAGGTTCACAAACATACATATACTGACATAGGTTCACGAACAGACATATACTGACATAGGTTCACAAATAGACATATATATCGACATAGGTTCACAAGCACAACCAGAAGTATAGTTTAACCATCCACAACACACAAGTCACACAAACACTAATCCAGAGCACACAAGTCACATCCCTGAGCACAAAGTTTCTACTCCAAAACACTTAAAGCACCAAATGGTTCGAAACACACATCAGATTCGTGACATGATTGAAGTTGGCTTCCAAAATACTGCGCACACCCATGTATGTTCCAAGATACTCCAAGTCCTCCTCACATCCAATGCTAGGTGCCTAAGTACCTGAAAATATTGCATACGAATTTGTCAAGAATTGTCAAGAAAGTGTAATCAACCAAAAAGTTGTTCAAAACTCCTGAATAGTGATATGGCATTACTGTACTATTATTACTATCATTACTAGTACACTGGCACTATGCACGTCCAGTCTATAGTTCCATTTTATTAACCACATATCATGAATAATTTTTATGTGAAATACATGAGACCCTTGAAAAAGCTCAAAAGGGGAAGACAAAGAGAAACTTGCAGTTGTCAATCAAGGTACCAAACTGTACATGAACATTCAGCCATCTTCTAGTATTCACACTTGTCGTTGGATTTATCAATCCTATGGCCAAAATTTCAGGGATTCGCGGGTGAGCCAACAATCTGACCAAAGCTCCAGAGCATTCGTACAACTGAAGCTAGGCAGACTACTATACGCGCATGTGACTATGGTACAACAACACACTAGCAGGGAGAGAGAGTTTTAAATTGGTAGAAATGTCGGCATCTATCTAGAATGATGTAGGAGCAGCATCGTCAACTGTTGAATGCATGTATCATTCATGTCTTTCCTCTTTTTTTTAAAAAATGCAAAAAGAGCATGACAGTGGGGAGACCAATTAGAATGGACACATATTAAATATGCTTAGTTTCTAGATTACTAAATACTTATTTGCCCAAGAGTTTAAACAAGCTTTTAGGTGTCAATCAGTTGCCCAAGAGTTTAAACAAGCTTTTAGGTGTCAAGCTAGTTGTATCTACTTTTTTGTATGGATAAATATGGAGCTATAAACAGAAATAGGTGCACATAAATATGGAGATTGACAAACAGCTGCAGATTTTTACTTGTTAAATTTCTCCAAGGTAGGAGAAGTGCCAAGGGCTGGAGATAACAAGGTGCACACAAATATGGAGATTGACAGCTATTCAATACATCAATGGTCTTATAGGACAGATAAGTGGGCAGAAACAGACTAAGGCACATTAATTTTATTTGGCATGTAAATTTGATGTATATCATAGTACCTGCACCTCCTGGCACATTAGATGTCTTCTTGGGTCTTTGATCTGCAACAACAATCACTACTTAATAGGTGATCGATTAGCACAAAAGAAAAGAAACCAAGTGCTCTAGATTATTACCATAGCAGATGGCCATGCAATCGATTTCCCCTTAGCATCTCCCATAGTCAACACATTCCCATACGGACGAGGCAACTGAGTATCCTTTTTGAACACCGAATAGATGACAATTTCGACATATTGAGAACCTAGGGGCTCACCCCCCACCACAGCCTTTGGATTAGTTGTTTGAATTGTTCCTTTGGCAATAGCAACATTTAAAGGTCTAGTCATGCTATATAGTATCACATCTCTTCCACCCTATGGGAAAAATTTGCAATTCAGAATATAATCATGGTAAAGAAACAAGTTCATATAGCATCATATTGGCAATTAAAGGCCAAAAGGAAAGGAAAGACTTACCCCTTGTTGTCTGTTATGTTTCTCAACATTAACAATTCTTCTTCCAGTAAGAGTGTCATCATTCTGCATAGAAGCATTTGACTCAGCCACCTCCTCTAGATGAGCATTGCCTTTTTCAATATTATTGGCTTCTTTTGTCCTTATGTTCTACATCAAAATCAAGCATTGTAGATGTTAAATATAATAAACTACAACGAGATCACAGCATTACATGTTCGGTATGGCAGAGGTACAATATACTATGGCAGAGGTACAATATAATAGAACTAGTGCTACCTGGTGTGGAGTATTTGGTTCATGTCCAGGTGTGGTATTGGTTTCATCTTGTTACCCCTGTGAAGATAGAAAAAGTTGCCTCATCTCAGCCATTTGCTTCTTCATGTCATCCATTTGGTCTTGCAGATGTTCCACTTTTTGGTTAGATACACGACACTTTTCCATTGCTATTTGAAGCTTTGTAGATTTATACTGCTGGGTTCCTGGCAACTCTAGGTCAGATGGAGTTGGCCCCAAACCAACAGCACGAACATATCCATTTTTTTCTTTTCCACAAACAAACGCGAACAAATCACCATCCTTAATACCATTCTCCAACAATTCTGGGTTCTTTAATGCTTCATCTTGAAGTTCTTTCTGTAGATTTCAGGAATTGTTATGAGTTCCTAGTACTTACTACATAAACAAAAATATGAAAGGAATCGAGAAATTAGAGTGCATCTGAACTTACAATTCTTACTGCAGACCCTTTTTGAGGAAGTCCACTAATTCGATGTGTATGTGTTTCAATAAACAATTCATGTCTATGTGGGTGGCGGTTGAGCTCCTCGGTCTATGTCAAGTGATAAGAAAGATTAAAACAATGAGCAAAATGTACAAACATCAAAGTTTAGAATAGGAATAGCATGGTTGCATACCATTTCAGTGTCAACCCGAGCAAAACTCTTACTTCCAGATGTGTGATTTTGTGTGTGATGTGCTCGATTATTTTGGAGTCAACCAAAATGCAACAAGCAAGTTCCATTGGTCAGGATGAACTCTAGCATCACATGATGCTATAAGTTCATCATATTCATATGATTCATCATAATAATCCCTCTTTAGGTCTGATTTGAAGTCTTTCCATTTAATTTGTGCCGTTTTCATATACCATTGGAAAACTCGTTCGTCTAATTCCCAAAACGCTTGAAAATTTGGCATTTGGAAATAAGCATTAGAGAACAATACAACATAAACTAACTCATTAGTCACTCATAAACAATATAGCAGCATAGCAGCAACCAATAACAATATAGCAGCATAGCAGCAACTCCTAAACAATATAGCAGCATAGCAGCAACCAATAACAATATAGCAACATAGCAACAACCAATAACAATATAGCAGCATAGCAACAACCAATAACAATATAGCAGCAGCAACCAATAACAATATAGCAACATAGCAGCAACCAATAACAATATAGCAGCAGCAACCAAGTATTACCTTTGCCTCGGTCCATAAAGCAAGTTTTTTAGACAGATCAACCTTCCTCCAATCATCAAATTCAACCGGAAAACCCTTGGTTCTTACTTGTGTTCAAACAAAGTTGGCGAACCGTGTAGAAGATTTACCACAAGGCTGGCCATACTCATTGATTTCCAACTTGAGTTTAGGCTTGTTTTGCCTTCCCCATATGCTTTTCATAGCAGTAACTTTCCTAACCTCCCTTTCCTGGACTGATATCCAATAAATGCAGAAAATAGGTTTAGTACTACGAATGCATTATCATTCAATTGCTAATCTTGAAGGTACACACATCAAAGTAAAGAAGCTTACCTTCAGGTTCATTCAATACAACCTCAGGTTCAGTTGAAATTTCAGTATTTAACTTGAAGAAGACCGCAATTGCCGGTCTGGAGCTTGAGTTTGTGAAACAGGAGTTCACTTTTGTCTCTACAATTAACCACATAAATCAGTGTTAACTATGCAAAAAGGGATAGAAAATAGTGTGCTGGAAATAGTGCATATGTATGTGTGGATGATGTAATAGTTTTAGTAGTATATGATGCAAAGCTATAATCCAACACAAAGAAATGGAAGACATGTGTTTTCTTTTAGTTATATCATATCTAGCAACAATACCTTTTTCTTCTTTTGGGGAGCAGGTTGGCCTTCCGCCTCAAATGCATCTGCTAGACCTTTAAGATTCAAAGTTCTCTTCATGTTCTCATTTTGTCTTCTATGTACATCAAGTACAGTTATGTTCCTTTCGAGTTCATATTCAGGAGTTCTTTCTGCGCTTCTTGCTGCAGCTGCCATTTTTGCTCCTGCTCCTGTAAATGCTTACAGATGAGTTAGCAGTCCATACAACATGCAAGTATTTCAACTGAAGTAACAACCAAATTTTACACAGCTACCAAATAAAATGCAGAAAATCATTATCACACTTACTTCCTCTTTGGTGCAGCAACAATTATTCCATCTATATCAGTCCTTACATGAGAAAATTTGGTATAATCAATGCCGGGATCAACATCTGTGTGTAGATCAATTAACAACCCCTTATTAGCATTCTCAAGATCTACATTTTCATCATCCAAATTTTCATCATCCACAGCGGCCATAGAGTAGGTGCCATGTGGTTTTGTGTTCTGGACAACTGCACACCAGCCTTTATCATCAACCTCAGGAACGTAGAAAATTTGTGCAGCTTGTGATGCTAAGATGAAAGGTTCATCTGATAACTTATCACCACTACTGAATAAATGGTTGAAGTTAACAGTAGTAACCCCAAACTGATCGGTTTTTACCCATTTGTCTTGTTCACGATTGTCAACCCAATCACATCGAAATAACACCATATATCCTTTTTGGCGGTAGTTTAGCTCAACTATCTCCCTAATAATGCCATAATATATCTCTACTCCTCTTGAATTTTGTGCAGCTATAGCTACTCCACTGTTTTGAATAGGTCTACCGTCATCACTTGAGTGTGTATGGAAATCGAACCCATTAGTAGTATAGCTGTTAAGTTTTCTAGCAATCATGAAAGGCTCTTGGGCTAAAATTTGCATTTCTTCTGATACTTCTACACCTCTTTCAACTAATGACAACACCTGAGTATAGAATTGTTGTTAGTTACAACAGGTTAACATGATTAATGTTGAGCACAATAGGTCAAGTGATGTCCTACTTACATGCTCTCGAAACCACTCATGAAACTTCTCATGTTACATGGTGTTGATTGCTTTTTCATTGGGAAGACCAATTGAGGATAGGTGCTCGCGGTGCTTCCTATAATTGCGTATCAAATTAAATATTATAAGAAAGATAAGAAAGAGATAATATTACTATAGTGTGGGCAGCTTACTTCACATAAGGTTCTATTTCATTGTGGTTGAACAAGACATATCTATGTGCTTGGATCCAAGAATTATTTGATAATGATACAATGCTACCCAAGCCTTGCCCCTTATGGCACAAGTATGGACTGGTGTTGGACGTTTCATTATTCAGCACCTCAACATTATTATCTTGTCGAGTGAACCTAGTCTCACACCCTTTGAGATAGCGAGAACATAATGTAAGGCCCTCATCAAACAAATAACCCTCAGCGATTGATCCTTCCGGATGGCTTCTAGTGCGAACATGTCCTTTGCAGTGCCCCAAATACCTACATACTACAGATTGTAAGCCTATTTGCAAAATTCATTTGCAAAAAAATAGGTTGCTATAAGACTTTGTTTAGAAGATCACCTTTCTACTGACCACATGCTCCGGAAGTGTACTGGACCACCAATTCTAACTTGGGCAGGCAAATGAACCATCAAGTGGACCATGACATCAAAAAAACTTGGCAGGAATATAGTTTCAAGTATGCTTAAGGTCTCAGCTATTTCAGCCTCTAGAATTTGCATATCACTGACGCGGATAACAGGTGAGCAAATCTTCTTGAAGAAGTTACTAACACGAGTCAATGCAGCACATACTCTTGTTGGCAATATTTTTCGAATTGCAAGCGGAAGAAGGTGCTGCAGCAGAATGTGATTATCATGGCTCTTCAGTCCAGAAATCTTCTTCTCACCAACATGGATATAACGTCGTATATCAGCTGCAAAGCCTTGTGGAAACTTGACTCCCATCAAGACTTGGAGAAAATGTTTCATCTGATCGGGTGTCAAAGTATATTGTGCTGGAGGTATATACAATTGACCCTCTTCTACTTCAACAGGATGCAGGTCCCCCATAATACCCAAAGCTTGGATATCTAAGCGAGAATTGGCGTTATCCTTTGATTTTCCCTCAAGGCCCAGAAGTGTGTTAACTATGTTATCACATACATTTTTTTCTATATGCATAACATCAAAATTATGACGCAACATCAGATCTTTCCAATAGGGCAACTTAAACCACACAGATCTTCTTTTATACAAGGGAGGGGATTCACCTTCTTTGCGTTTTCTCTTTGTTGTCTTCTTGGCAGCTGGATCTTTTCCAAAGGATGTTTCGAGATTTGCTGTCAAATCATCGATTTCCTCACCCGTAAGAGGTATAGGTGCTGTCCTATGCTCTGACTTGCCATCAAATAACTTTTCATCTGACCTAAACTTATGATTGGATGATAAGAACCTACAATGTCCCATATAGCAATATTTACTGCCCTTTTTTAATTGTAGAGAACAAGTGAATGAATGGCACTCAGGACAAGCTACCTCACCCTGGGTAGCACACCCATGAGTGTAGCCTAAACCTGGAAAGTCATGTATGGTGCAAAGGATGGCAGCACGAAGATCAAATATTTCAGACTTAGAAGCATCAAATGTCTTTACACCATGATAGTACATATCTACTAGATCATCTACCAAAGGTTCAAGATAGACATCCATATCACCACCAGGTGCCTTAGGGCCAGGAATGAGCAAAGAAAGGATAAAATTAGTCCGCTTCATACACATCCAAGGAGGAAGATTGTATGGAATCAAAAAGACTGGCCAAATACTGTAGGTACTCCTTGTTGACCTAAATGGATTAAAACCATCAGTTGTTGCAGCCAATCTAAAATTCCGACTATCATCACCAATTAGTGGATGTTTGGAATCAAAATCCTTCCAGAAAATAGCATCCGCTGGGCACCTAATCAAACCATCTTTGGTCCGTTGTTCGTCATGCCACCTCATGTCAGTTGCAGTTTTAGAGGACATAAAGTACCTTTGAAGCCTTCTTTTAATAGGAAAATAGCAAAGAACCTTTCTAGGAACTCTGTGTACCCTTTTCCCGTCAGGACTCTTCTTTTCTGATTTCCACCTTGAAGTTTTACACTTAGGACATTGATTCTCCTTATCAAATTCATTTCTGAACAGTACACAATCATTTTCACAGGCATGAATACTAACATACCCAAGCCCAATAGATTTAACTATTTTCTTAGCTTCATTGAAATTTTTGGGAAGTACTGAACCTTTGGGGAATGCATCACTAAGTAACTCAAGCACCATGTCAAAACTTTTGTCACTCCCCGCCCAAGAAGTTTGATGTGGAGCAATTTGACAATAAAACGCATTTTTGAGAAGTTTTTACACCCGGGGTATAGTTCTTTGTTGTCATCATCAACCATCTTCAAATAAGCCTTGGTATCATCATCACCATCCGTCCTAGGGTTGTTATTGTCCTCATTGTTCTCTTCCAACACCCCCCATCATCTAATCCACAAGCTATGTCTCGCAAGAAATTAGCTAATTCATTTTCTGCCGGTGAACTCTCTACTTCTACCTCCTCAATATTAGGGCTAGCGTGGCTAGATTCTCCATGAAACAACCATGTATGATACCCCTCCATGAAACCATCACATATCAAATGGTCACGTGCTTCTGTTGCTGTTCTCCATTTAGAGTTCAAACATATCTTGCAAGGACATAAGATTTTGTTTCCATTTGTTGAATTAATAAAAGCAAACTCTATAAACGTGTCTAACCCCTGCAGATACTCATTTGCGTGCCTACATGTAATTGTTATTTTTAGATATCAGAACAGTTCATGACAAAATTATACCGTTTATGAGTTTGCAAAAAGGAAACTTGATGTACCTAGGCTTAGACAACCAGGTTTTGTCCATGATGCAACCTTAATATCAAAGTTGCCAAGTATCTGAATATGGCCAGTGCTGTAGTGTTAGTTTTGCATCGGTGAAGCGACAATCATTATTCAAGCAATAGAAGTACAAAACAATAAGCATTCAAGCAACAAATGCACATTCTTGTCCAGTTGTCTACTGTCACAAACAACTGCATATGATTCAGATACAAAGAACGTAATCTAGAGAGGAGTTGATACTTACTCGGGGCACAGAGACGGAGCTGCGGGAGTGGAGCAGAGATGGAGCTTGGCCGGAGATGGAGCCTGACAGCAGCAGAGCAGAGATCCAGCAACAGCACTGTAGAGGTCCGGCAGCAGCAGGCCCGGAGATTGAGCTCTGGCAGCAGCAGAGCACACGTCCGGCAGCAACAGGCCCGGAGATGGAGCTCCGGCAGCAGCACAGCAGAGGTCCGGCGGCAGCAGGAGCCCGGAGATGGAGCTCCGGCGGTGACAGGAGCCCGGTAATGGAACCCCGACGGCAGCAGGGAGACGAATCCCCGGTGACAGCAGGGAGCCCGGAGATGGGTCCCCGGCTGCAGCAGGGACGGGGATGGGGATTGGCAAGGACGGCGGCTACATGTCAGGGGGGAGGGGGAAGGGGGGCGGCGGCGCTTGGATGTGAAGCGCGACGACGGCGAGTCAATCTAGGGCTGGAGCTCGGGGGGAGGGGGGTGCGAGGATGGCGATGGAGCTAGGGAGGAGGGGCGCGAGGACGGGGTGGAGCGCGAGGGCAACAGCGATGGCGGCAGGACTGGATGTGCGTGACGGCGGCAGCCGATGGAGTGGATCGAACGCGAGGGCGGCGGCGGAAGGCACGGGTTAGGGTTTGGGTCGATTTGGGGTATTTTGCCAGGGGAGGGGGTGTATTTTGCGGGGATACTTTGCACGAAGAGGCAAAAATTTCACTCGCACGCCGAAATTGCGCGCCAAGGCAGTCGATTGACACGTGTCCCTCTACGCCGACACTTAATCTGAGTCTATACACCCTATATACGCTGACACATTTTATATCGCTAAATACGTACCTACACCGACTGATGAACTGTCAAAGCCCTTACATATGCCGACACATAACACGTTATTAAGCGATTACTGACAAATACATAGTTATTTAGTGGTTGCCGACACATAATATGACTACAATGGTGTACCTTTGCCTACACATGTTCCGAAGACAAAACTTAAAACCTACGGTGACAGTTATTTTGTGAAGATTAGTAGACCTTTGCCCACATAAATGTGTCACGTAAGCTCTACCATGGTGTAGTGTTGGTTGAGCCCAGGATGGTGCTGCTATTTCTTCGACTGACACGACTACAACTTGTATAAGGGTGGTTGGGCAGGGAGGCGTGGGTTGGTTGCTGCTGCCGCCTGCTGAGCTAAAGAAGTCCCTGGGCCGACTGCTGCAGTCCCTAGGCCGGGCTCTGGAGTCCCCAGGCTGGGTGCGGCTGCTGCAGTCCCTGGGCCGCCTGCCGAAGTCCCCGTGCCGGCTTCTGGGACCCTCAAGTCGGATCCGACTGCTTCAGGAGGGGCCAGCGTAAAGATGGAATCTGATTCTGGGGACGGCTTGACAGACGACTTGAGAAGGCGGCGTAAGGCGACGCCGGCTGGTATCGCTTGTTGGGTGGAGCCAATCCGTGCCAAGGCATCTGCTTGCTCGTTGTCGTTTCTTGGCACATGGAGGAACTCGCACCCTTTAAAATATCCACTGAGTTGCTGTACGAAGAAGCGGTAGCTCGCCATATTTGCATCCTTGGCATCCCAGTCGCCTGACGACTGTTGGACCACCAAGTCGGAATCACCATAACACCGGATCCGGCGAATGCTGAGTTCCTTGGCAAGCCGGAGCCCGTGTATGAGTGCTTCATATCTGCTACATTGTTGGAGGCGGCGAAGTGGATCTGTAGCGCATACTTGAGCTTGTCGCCTTTTGGAAAGGTGAGGATGACGCCGGCTCCCAGGCCGGTGCGCATTTTGGATCCATCGAAGTGCATCCGCCAATGAGTGGAATCTGGCGCGGGTGGCAGCTACTAGGTCTCGGCCCAGTCTACAAGGAAGTCGGCCAGTGCTTGTGACTTGATGGCGGTGCGAGGCTAGTAGTGGATGGTGTAGGGGGGCAGATCTATGGCCCACTTGGCCACTCGGCCAGAGGCATCTCGGCTTCCAATGATCTCAGCTAGTGGAGCTGTGCAAATAATAGTAATTGGATGCTCTTGAAAGTAAGGCTTGAGCTTCTTGGCGGCGAAATGCATGCCATAGCGCATCTTCTGATAGTGGGGGTAGTTTTGCTTGGAGGCGGACAGTACTTCACTCAAGTAATATACCGGCCTCTGGACTGGCAGTGCCTTGCCTTCATCCTTCCGCTCCACCACTATGACTGTGCTAACCACCCGACTGGTGGCGGCGATGTAGAGGAGCATGGGCTCTTTATCTGTCGGGGCCGCCAGGACAGGTGGGGTGATCAACATCTTCTTGAGCTGATGGAAAGCTTCATCTGCCTTGTCGTTCCACTCGAAAAAAGTGGTTTTCTTCATGAGCTGGTACAGTGGGAGAGCCTTCTCGCCCAGCCGGCTGAGGAAGTGGCTAATGGACGCCAGGCAGCCGGTGAATTTTCGCACGTCCAGCAGTCGGGTGGGAACTTCCATACTCTCAATTGCCTTGATCTTCACAGGGTTGCACTCTATGCCGCGCTCTGAGACCAGAAAGCCAAGAAGCTGGCCGGCTGGTACTCCAAAGACGCATTTCTCCGGGTTGAGCTTGATTTGGAATCGATGCAGGTTGTCGAATGTCTCTTTGAGGTCTTCTAGCAGTGTGCCACACTTCTCCGTCTTCACCACCACATCATCCACGTAAACATGGGCATTTCTGCCGAGTTGCTTGAGGAGGCACTTCTGCATGCAACGCTGAAACGTGGCACCGACATTCCTCAAGCCGAACGTCATCGTCAGGTAACAGAAGGCACCGAATGGTGTGATGAAGGCGGTCTTCAGCCTGTCAGCCGGGTTCAGCTTGATCTGATGGTACCCTGAGTAGGCATCCAAAAAAACTCAGCAGCTCGCATCCGGCTGTGGAGTCTATCACTTGGTCGATTCTTGGCAAGGCAAAGGGGTCTTTGGGGCAAGCTTTGTTGAGGCTGGTATAATCAATGCACATGCGCCATTGCTTATTTTTCTTCAGCACAAGAACCGGGTTGGACAACCATTCAGGGAAGAACACCTCCATGATGAAGCCGGCTACCAGAAGCCGGGCTATCTCTTCTCTAACAACTCTTCTTTTCTCTTCTGACGGGCGGTGCAAGGGCTGCCTGACTGGCTTGACCTCAGGTCGGACATGTAGCTTGTGCTCGGCGAAATCCGTTGGGACACCCGGCATGTCCTTGGGGGACCATGCAAGGATGTTGCGATTCTCACGGAGGAAATCGACGAGCTCACCTTCCTATTTACTATCCAAGTTTGTTCCGATGAGGGCGTGCCTCTCCGGGTGCTCTGGGTCCAAGGGTATCTTCTTGGTTTCTTTCACCGTCTTGAACGAGCCTTCGACTTTCGACTCCTTGGGTGGTGGTGGCATTTTCGGCTGCTTGCCTGCCAATGCCACAACCCTTTCCATGAGTCGTTTCTCAGCTGCAATCACGAGAGACTCGGCCAGTCGGCTGCTGTCTGCCGCACAAGCGGATGATTTACTGTAGTCTCCGGCTATGGTTAGGATTGCCTTGGCAGTCGGCATCTTCATCTTGAGGTAAGCATAGTGGGGGGCCACCATGAACTTGGCCAGGGCAGGCCGGCCAAGCAGCGCATGGTACGGGCTTTCAAGGTCCACCACTTCAAACCAGATTGCCTCTCAGCGGAAATGATTCTTGTCCCTGAAGACGATGTCGATCTGGGTCTTGCCGATTGGTGAGCAGGACAGGCCAGGAACTATGCCATGAAATACAGTCCGACTGGGCTGAAGCTGCTTTTGCTTGATTCCCAATTTCTCCATTGTGTCACAGTACAGGATGTTGATGCTGCTGCCGCCATCTTTCAGAACTCTGAAAAAACGAGCTGCTCGCTTCTCTGTTGCAAGTGTGGCGTCCAGGACCAGGGCATAAGAACTAGGAGAAGGCATTGCTTCCAGGTGGTCGGCCCTGCTCCAGCTGATGGGCTTCTCTGACCAGTGCATAAACTCAGGGGCTCTAGTTGCTACCGCTTGCACTTCTTGTTGCTGCTGCCGTCTGCTGCATTTGTCGTCAGCTACACTAGTGAACACAACATAGGCTCCCTGCTCTTCCGGATACTCATCTTGTAATGCTCCGACTGGCCGGACCACCGGCTGCTGAGGCTGAGGAGGCGGTGGGCCGGCAGGCAGTGGAGGCATGAATCCATCTCCCTTGGCGATTCGGGTGAGCCAATGGCACTTCCGGGTGGTGTGGTTGGACGGCTTCGCGCCGCTGTGGAACTTGCAAGGCGCATCGAGAGTCTGCTCGTATGAGAAGGCGGACAACCAATTGGGCTTGCCGCCCTTCTGACGCTTGGGCGGAGGGTGCCCCTCCGGCTGCTGGTCTTCGACTGCCGCCACCTGTCGGCTTGCGGAAGCTGGTTGTGCGGCCTTGCGCTTGTTGTCGCCCTGCTGATGTCTCCGACGGGAGTCTCCAGCCGAGGCTCGAGAAGTCGGAGGGGCTATCTTGCCGGATGCATCGACTTGGATCTCCGCCTTCATGGAGGAGTCGGCAGTTGCCTATTTGTCGGCGATGATTAGCAGCTCATCGAGTGTCGTCGGCTCATCGCAGAGGAGCCGATGCTTGAGGAGGGTGCCCTCTCGGCACCCGGCAGTGAAATACTCGATGGCCTGCACCTCGTGCACGCCCTCGCAGGAGTTGCGCATCTCGGCCCAGCTTGTGAGGTAGTCGCGAGTTGATTCGCTGGGCCCTTGGACGCACAAGGAGAGCTGCCGAGGCTTGGGAGGCCACTTGTATGTGCTGGTGAAGTTGTGGACGAAAGCCTCAGTGAAATCAACCCAGCCGTTGATGCTGCGGGGTTTCAGGCTGTTAAGCCACATCCAGGTTGTACCCTGGAGCATGAGTGGGACGTACTTCACCGCAACATGATTGTTGTCGTTCGCTATGCTGATGGCCGTGGAGTAGTCGACCAGTCAGTCTTCCGGCTTCACGGAGCCGGTATATTTGGGCGTGTCTCTCGGGAGTGTAAACCCTCGAGGAAAGGGCTCATCTCGGATTCGGGGGCCAAAACAGGGCGGACCCAAGGCATCCTCTTCTTCTAGCGCCAGGGAGCGATTGAGACGGTCGAGTCGGTGGCGGGCATCGTTTTCTCCGACTCCTTCTCGGCGGCCAAGGCGGTCGCCGAGTGTCGGGTGCATGACAGGCAGCGGAGTGGGATGCCTTTCTTCGCGGGGCTGAGGAGGAGGTGGATTGCCTTGCCGCTCCACAGCTCGAGGGCGGCCTTCGGCGTCGCGCTCGATGGTGAGGCGAGTCCGACTGCGGTTGGCAGCCAGCTCGTTGGCTTTATTTCTGTGGACGTCACCAGTCGGCATCCGAGATGTTGTGCCGTGATCTTCGCGTGGGGGCGGCTCGTTGTTCTGCCGGGTTGGCGCTTCGTCGCGGCAGCCGGCTTCGTGCTGCTCGGCGGCCGCGTCAAGGAGCTGCTGGACACGCTCCGTCATGTGGCGACGCTCTTCACCTTCGTACTTGTCCATCTTGTCTGCCACCGCCTGGGCAGCTCGTATGTTTCCCGCTGGCGTGGCATAGACGGAGCGTTCTGCCCCGAACACACCAGGGATTGTCGTGCCACGCAGCTGGATCAAGCCGGCGCGGCTAGGCCCCTCAGGAGCCGGCGTCCCGCTGACGGCCCGGTCGATCTCGCGCTGGTAGGCCTTCGAGAGGCGTAGCATGCTGGCCAGTCGGTTGGCGCTTTTGATGAGCTGGACGCGGCGCGCTTCCAGCGCCTCGGCATCCGCATCGGATGGGACGGGCGCTGATAGGTCTCGCAGCACCGCATCGAGCGGGTCTCGAGCGCCTCCGTCTGAGTGCTCGCCGCTGTTGACGACGAGCACCTCCGTGATGGTGCTCCCATCGTTGTGCTCGCGAGGAGGCGGCTCGTCGTAGACTACCACGTTGGTGGGAAACGTGTCAAGCGACACCGTGTCGGAGTCGACGATCATCAGGTCGGTGGAGCCAATAGACTCCAAATCGGCAGCAGGCTCGCTGGCGACATGGAGCTGGTCAAGGAGGCTGACGAGGCGGCTCTCCGGGCAGTCAGTGCCTGCGTCAAACGTAGGCTCGCCGGAGAGGTCGATCTCACCGACGAGGTCGGCGAGGCAGCTGGCTGCGCATGCGATCTCCACGCCGCACAGCGTGTCGAGGTCTACGCCGTCGGGCGTGCTGGGCTGGCTGCGCACGTCCGGAGGGAATTAGGTTCCCGTCCAGAACAGATCTCCGGACGACGGTGCACCTCGCCGCATGGTGGGCGCCAAATGCCGGGGGTTGGGTGCGACATATGCCAAGGGATGGCTTATCATGGTGGGAGCGAGTAGAACGTCGCCGGTACCCGGAAGCGGGGTAAGGCATAGACACGTACGCCGATGCACTTTACCCAGGTTGGGGGCTCTCCTTGGAGATAATACCCCTACTCCTGCTCTGTGGGGTGTCGGCATGATCACTAAGGCACTAGTGAGTACAAGTTGCTCCTTGAGCTGTATGCTAGAGGTTGAAGGAGGCGGGGTTAGCTCTCTTCTCCCTCTAGGTATGAGTCTAGGTCTATCAGGTTTGGAACCCTTTGCATGGGTACAATGGTAACTTGGCCGGATGCTGGGCCCGGCTGTTAGTGTCTCTGGTCGCCGGCTTCTCCGCCGGTAGCTGGGGCCCGCCGCCTGGCGGGCCCTCCGACCTGTCTGATCACTGTAGCCATGGTGCTAAGGACGCGGGCTTGGTCAGGGGAGCGTGGCTATAGTCCCGCCGCCTGGTGAAAGATCACTATAGCCACACCGCCGCTCGTCTTGTTTATGTCATACTATCCTTGGGGGAGGGTCCGGCCGCCTACTGGGGGCCGGCTTCCCATAGTTCCGACTGGTCCTGCGTCGGCCGCCTTCCGGGCTCTCCCTGCCCAATAGGGCCCATCGCCTGTGGGCCGTATCGACAGGCCGTCGTGGGTACAGGGCTTCACCGGCCAGTAGTGGCGTAAAGGGGGAATGGCAACGGTGCCACATCATGCGGAGATCTCCGCTGGTACGGGACACTATAGCCACGCCGATCCCGGGATCCAGGGGTACAGGGCTACACTGTAGCATCTCCCTGTCTCATCTCCTTGGTGAGGGGCACAGACTCGGAGGACGCCTGGTGGTGGCCTGCTAGAGGCCGGCCTCTCTGGAGGTCGCCTGCTAGGAGGCAGCGTGTCTTGATGCCGTCTGCTAGTGCTAGGCCGCCTTCGGGCAGCCGGCCGTTCAGGCCAGCCGGCCACCAGAAGGCGGCACTCCATTCTGGAGCCTTATGGGTCGAAGCTGGCCCAAAGTCGTAGAAAGTTCAGGGACTCGGGTGCGCCTACCCGTGGCCCAATACTCCGACAAATGGAGAGACTTAAATGGAGCCTAGGGTTTAGGTATGGTGTTGCTGTGGATTGTAATGGACTTGGTGGAGGTTTAACCTTATGGTGGAGGGATAGTGTGCAAGTAAAATGTAGACCGTGGTGCCAATATTTCATTGATGCGGAGGTTATTTTTGAAGGGAAAACCTATAGATTCACTGGATTCTATGGGGAGCCCAAGACAGAGTTAAGGAAAAAGTCGTGGGATGCACTGTCATATTTGAAGGCCCAGGATAGTTTGCCATGGCTATTTGTAGGCGATTTCAACGAGATTCTAGTACAAGCTGAACAGAAAGGAGGTAACCCCAGAAGCTTTTTACAAACGGATAGTTTTAAGGACTGCTTGACTGCGGATTAGCTGACTTGGGATACATGGGCTACTCCTACATTTGGGACAATAAACGCGATCGAGATGAGAATATACAAGTACGGCTGGACAGGGCTACATGCAATAGTGATTTATGGCAATGTTTCCCGAGATGAGAGTTGAGCATATAATCACAGAGGAATCTGACCATCAAGCATTGATTGTTCGTGTGATGGAGACTGCTCCAAGCGCCCGATCAAGTGCCGCCCGCCCTTTCTAGTACGAGGAGATGTGGACAAAGCATGATGGGTATGATCAGATGGTGGAAACGGCGTGGGCAGGTGCTAGACAGGGGGTGAATCTAGTGAATGTGTACAACAAACTTCAGCAGATGACTCGTGATATGTATGCATGGGGGCGTGATGTGTTTGGCTCAGTTCGGCGGCATATAGCCTTACTAAAAAATCAACTTAAGGATGCCAAAGAAAGGTCGCTGATGACAGTGTATATGCAAGAGGTGAGGGACATAGAAGGCCAGCTAAAAGAGATGTATGAGAGAGAAGAGATCGTGCAAAAGCAGCAGTACAGGGTGGGTTGGCTGAAAGAAGGAGATCAAAACACAAAGTATTTCCAGAATAGGGTGTCAAACAGGAAATGTAAAAATACAGTGCACGCACTGTAGAGGGGGGATGGAACCAAGTGCACAGTGGATGAGGGCATGCGCGAGATGGCGGCGTCATTCTACGAGCAACTTTTCAAATCCGAGGGTTCGACTCATGCGGATGAGGTGTTGGACCTGTTTGACAATGTGGTAACGGAGGAGATGAATCGGAAGCTAATGGCACCAATTACAAATGAGGAGATAGAGGCGGCCTTATTCCAGATGAGGCCGACGAAAGCACCAGGGCCGGATGGACTTCTTGCGTTGTTTTATCAAAGGCACTGGCCTTTGGTTAGGGATGATGTGTGCGGGGCTGTAAAGGATTTTCTTTGAGGAGTGGCGACCCCGGACATGTTTAATAACACGGTTATTTGTAACAGCGCCAGAATCATGCTACAGTAATCTCCCGTTAATGTTGCCATGTCATCGCAATTATTATGCATGTTGCCACTTGTCAAAAATTCAAACTGAAATTCAAACTTAAAATAAAGTCAAGATAATATTTCTTCAAAGAGTAAAATAAAAATGTTCGGACTACTCCAAAAATTCCCCTGATAATTTATCATGTAGAAACCAACTTCATTTGGTTAACCCATTTAACCCTAGTAACCTTTAAACACGTCTAATAGCAACTAGTTTGGCCATTTTAAATCCTAGAAGTAAATGCCATTTCAAAATAATGTGAGACTTGTAGTGTGGCATCAAATTATTACCTACTATTTGTGTGTCAAGTTTCGTGACTAAATAAATTCGTTTGCAAGGCAAAGTAGATAGAATGCAATAAAAAAGTAATGAAACAAAAAAATTAAAATTAAAATAAAAGACCCCCCCCCCGCTGGGTCAACCGGCCCACCTAACCAACTAGCCGACCGGGCCACCCCTGCTACCCCCTGGCCTATTAGGCAACACCCTGAACCCTAACCACTCGATCCCCCACTCCCCCCATGATTCCCCACTCCCCTCGTTCCCTCATGCGACGACCTGGGCTGAACACCGCGGCGCCCCCGACGCCGCTGCCCCGACCCCATCGATCGTCAACACCGCCCGGAGGCCTCCCCTCCCTCGTCGAACCTCGCCTTCCTCGATGGAGCCCCGCCTCGCTAGACGTCCCCGCCACCTCGCCAGCGCCGCCCCGTCACCCTCCGCCTCGCCATCACCATCGAACCACGCGCCCTCGACCTCCCCGGCTTCACCGACCCCTCCATGATGCTCCACTCTGAGCCTCTCCGACGACCCCCACCTTTCCCCCTCAATCCCGTCGCCGTAACCACCGCTCACGTCCTCCCGTTGCCGCGCCCGGTGCCCCGCTCCGCCCACGTCTTGGCTACCCCAGCCACCGCGCCCCTGCCGCGCATCGCACCTGCTCTCAGCACCTGGCCACCCCATGCGCTGCCTCCACGCGCACCGCGACCGCCTGCTACCTCCAACGCCGCCGCTGGTTCCGCTAACTGTTGTTGCTGACCAGCGGCCCGCCTCGTTCGCGCGCATGCCTCCCCGCCGCACTCCTGCCAGGCCCCTGGCCATGCCCTGGCTCGCCCTGCCACCCGCCCGCTAGGGCCGCTGCATCCTGGAGCCGCGCCGTGCTCCTCCTCTGCGCGCGGTGCGTTGGCCGCCGACGCCCGCGTGCGTTCGTGCGTGCCCAAGCACGACAATGACCTCTCCCAGTGTGAGCCACTTCCACCTGGGCCTAATCCCCCATTAGCTAGGATTAGTTTGATTCAGATTAGGGACTAGTTTAGTCTGTGACAAGTGACCCCACCTCAAGTTATGCATCTAAAAGAAAAATGTTAAGAATGTCCCAATGACAGGTGGGTCCCGTGTTAAATTTGAGTAGTCAAAGTCGATAGTTGACTGCTGACTAGGCAGTCAATTGGGACCCACTGTCAGCCTCTAATACACTTATGGGTTCACGGACCGGGTGCATCTAGTATTTTAGGTGTATTTTCCGATTATTATTAAATCAGGGATTTTCATAAATAATTAAAAACTTTGAAAATTAATATAAAATAAACCGTAACTCGGATGAAAATACTTTGTACATGCAACCCGTTCATCAGCCACACGTCCCTAGCCTAGCGAACCTGCAACATTTCACCTCCGTTTCATCTGTCCGAAAACGCGAATCACCTGGGATACTTTCCCGGATGTTTCCCCTTTTCGCCAGTAACACCTACTACCATGTTAGGGAACACATAGCACCGCTCTTTGCCATGTCATGCATCGTCATGGTTATGTTTGCATTATATTTATTGTTTCTTCCCCCTCTTCTCTCCGGTAGACTCCGAGACCGACGCTCCTGCTACCCAGTACGACTAGGGAGTTGACGACCCCTCCTTGCCAGAGCAACCAGGCAAGCCCCCCCCCCCTTGATCACCAGATATCACATATTCTTCCCTCTACTGCTTGCATTAGAGTAGTATAGCATGTTACTGTTCGATTAATCCTATTCTGTTGCTTAGCCTATCATTGTTGCTACAGTTGTTGATAACTTACATGCAATCCTAAATGCTTAGTATAGGATGCTAGTTTATGATTTGTGGCCCTACATTCTTGTCGGTTTGCCATGCTATACTATCGGGCCGTGATCAATCGGGAGGCGATCACGGGTATATACTATACATACATACATACTATACAGATGGTGACTAAAGTCGGGTCGGGTCGTGGAGTACCCGCGAGTGATTCACAGATTGGGGGATGAAAGGACATTTGTCCCGACGGCCCTCTGTGTGGATCTTTGTGGCGGAGCGATAGGGCAGGTTGAGACCACCTAGGCGAGAGGTTGGCCTGGCCCTGGTCGGCATTCGTGGTTACTTCATAATAACACGCTTAACGAGATCTTGGTATTTGATCTGAGTCTGGCCACTGGCCTACACGCACTAACCAACTACGCAGGAACAGTTATGGGCACTCGACGTCGTGGTATCAGCCGAAGCCTTCTTGACGTCAGCGACTGAGCGGCACATGCCGGGTTGGACCGCATAACGCAACTTCCTTTGTAATGGAGGTTGCTAGGTCTGCTCACCGGCCGCGTTCGCAACATGCAAGTGTGCAGTGGGCGATAGGCCCAGACCCCTGCACGCACATGATTTAGAACAGCGTGCTGACCTCTTTGTTGTGCCTAGGTGGGGCTGCGACGTGTTGATCTTCTGAGGCCGGGCATGACCCAGGAAAGTGTGTCCGACCAGAGGGATCGAGCGTGTTGGGTTATGTGGTGCACCCCTGCAGGGAAGTTTATCTATTCGAATAGCCGTGTCCCCCGGTAAGAGGATGACCTGGAGTTGTACCTTGACCTTATGACAACTAGAACCAGATACTTAATAAAACACACTCAGACAAGTTCTAGAGGCAACCCGGTGATCGCTTTTCCACAGGGCGATGAGAGGAGGATCGCCGGGTAGGATTATGCTATACGAGGCTACTTGGAGGACTTCAATCTACTCTCTTATACATGCTGCAAGACAGAGGCTGCCAGAAGCGTAGACTCCGATAGGACTAGCTATCCCCCTCTTATTCTGTCATTCTACAGTTTAGTCCACCGATATTGCCTCTTTACACATATACCCATGCATATGTAGTGTAGATCCTTGCTTGTGAGTACTTTGGACGAGTACTCACGGTTGCTTTGTTCCCTCTCCCCCCCCTTTCCTCTTCTTCTTGGATGTCGCAACTAGACGTTAGAGACTAGGAGCCAGACGCCACCGTCGGTGATGACTCCTACTATACTGGAGGTGCCTACTACTACGTGCAGGCCGCTGACGACGACTAGGAGTAGTTTAGGAGGATCCCAGGCAGGAGGCCTGCGCCTCTTTCGATCTGTATCCCGGTTTATGCTAGCCATCTTATGGCAACTTGTTTAACTTATGCCTGTACTCAGATATTGTTACTTCCACTGACTCGTTTATGTTCGAGCACTTGTATTCGATCCCTCGAGGACCCTGGCTTGTAATATGATGCTTGTATGACTTATTTTACTTTTAGAGTTGTGTTGTGATATCTTCCCGTGAGTCCTTGATCTTGATCGCACACATTTGCGTGCATGATTACTGTATGATTGAATCGTTGGCATCACAAGTTGGTATGAGAGCCGA
Organism: Triticum aestivum; assembly: GCF_018294505.1. Lineage (NCBI taxonomy): Eukaryota > Viridiplantae > Streptophyta > Magnoliopsida > Poales > Poaceae > Triticum > Triticum aestivum. The sequence goes on along the minus strand of NC_057795.1, from coordinate 421,339,268 downwards.
CTGCCTGTAGGAATCCCCCTTCCACACTCCTTGGCCGAAGTCGAGTCTAGTCTAAAAAACTTTTACTAACATGGTTGTGTGTCTTACGGTCCCACGTTGCCGTTCGGATGTTATTAGGATCTTTTACTCCTCGACCTTTACTCTGGGACTCTGATCTCTCCTCTATTCGGGTTAAATGATCTTACTAACACCGACTCTAGGTTCTCGTAACTACTTCCTCCCAGAGAGCCCTCCCTCCAGATGATTTCTTAGTGCACCAGAAGATTCCGAAGATACTCTACGATGTTCTCCCGAGACACTTGTGCCCACCGCCCTTACAAACTCCCTACCACTGATATATCCTTATGGATAACTGTATACACCTTCCATTCTTACATTCAATCCCATTGATCTTGTTATTACAAGACACCTCGAACTGCTCTCCGTTGCTTCAAGAATCCTTTGGGCTTACTGCCTTGCAATTCTTACCACATGAATACACCCTACGGATAATTTCTTGCACTTACCGAGTATCTGATCATCCTTAGTTGATCCATGTAATTCACAAAAATTCTTCGAAATGCTATTCGACCTTCTAAAAATCCACATCACCTTATTGCTACTGAAGTTCTTACCTTCCTGCATTATTGTTAATTCCATATATCTAGTAATCTTTGTTGGCATCCTTTGTCATTATCATTTTGGGTCCATTGATTCAATATGTTGCGAATGCCCGCAATCATCAGATGATCCTTATGAATTATCTTTCCGGCTCAGCAGTCATTTTTAATTCGAGATGATTCTCGACCAATCAAATTTTCATCGATTGTACCCCCTAAGACTATTCAACTTATCCATCCCAAATCAGAGCGTTGCTTCTGATCCCTTGACTGGGAATTCATAATTCTAGTGCAATTGAGCTTTGAGTTAGTCAGTTGTTTCTATAATCTGACCCCCTTGCATTATTTCTTCTTCAGGTTAAGTAACAATGCTCACATCAGATCCCTTGTGCACCACCAGTTCCTTTATTGGATTTTATCCGACAACGTCCTTCCTATTCAATAACTTTGTTAATCTTTTCTCGGATACATAATGCCTTTGGTAATTTGTATCCTCTGCCTTGTCGAACATGCTATGGTTTCGAGCTTGTGTTATTTATTCTTGAAGTTTGTGGTATATGTTCCTAAGCGGCCCTAATGGGTTGAACCTATGGCTTTTTCTAACCTGTGTGAACCCGGAAACTACTACGGGTCATACTCTACTGATGCTATGTCAGATGAAATTTCAACACTACAACTTCATCGAAGGCAAGGAGTGAGTGAAAGTTTATGCATTAGAGAAGTGGAAGTCGACCTTGAACTTTGTGTTCATGCCCATGGACACGATGTAGATCCTATCATGGGAGCTTCTTGTAATAATAACTATTTCCTTGATAAATATCATCTGGTATCTGTGAATTGATCCCTTGCAATCGTGGTTCCGACCATGATTATTCTTCTTTGATCCATTTCTCGGACAAGTTAAAGCACTTGTCTTGTACAGATCAATGCGCCTTCCCAACCTCTGTTATGTTCTACCTTTGAGTATTACCCCTGGTATCTCGAGGATATCATGCCATTGAACTGTATCTTATGAACTTTTGATGAAGTACCACCTTTCCCTGTCATTGACACTTCATGGGTTCTGGGTTGTTTGTCAACCGAGAACATTGATAAGTGAACTGAATTCGCACTCTGATTCAATAACTCTAAGTATTTTTTGTTGCTTATGAGTTCAATAATCCTTCAAGTCATTCCTAGCCTGATCGGCTATATCATTATCATGCTACATTTTAACTGTGCTATCTGGTCCTTCTTCCCCGAGCACAATTCTCGATGATGAGCTAAGCTTACATCGACTTTCCTCGTCATATCATTTTTCCTTTAACAACAAGCTTGATTCCGAGTTTGTGACGTACCCGTGGATCCAATAACCTTTCGCTTCGGCATTCCTTTGACTTGATGTCATCGCCAATCGATTGCATCTTCTTGTAACCTCTCGACAAATTTGCTGTGATCATCATCAACATTTTGAATTCTTCCAGGGTATCCATTGAATTCATGATGGTAAGTGCCATCCTCGTCCCTTGGTAATTTGAGTTACCATCGACAACATCTTTACCTTCCTTTCATCACAAAGTTGTTCATGTTAAGGAGGCAACTTGCTATACAGTTTGTATCATGTTCTACCTTCAAGTATTATGGTCCTTTATGTCAAGGATGTTGCAAGGATTGCTCCACCTCTTAAGGATTCTTGGTATAGTGATACTTCTCACAAGCACCATTCTTTCTTGGTCCCCATATTGACTAATCGGGAATATCGACAAGTGAACAGTGTTTTGTGGATTCTGCCTTTCTAGCAACCCTATTGCTTTGAAGATAATGGTCGACCATTCATTCTTAGACTATTCGTTACTGAATCACCATTCTAACCTTGATCATGCTACCTGAGCCCATATTTTGGGTGCACTCTTATACCAATATCTAATTGTGTATGTTTTCCTTGAGCATACATCATTATATCATGTTGGTCGGACAAATGTTATCTCCTTGTTCACATAATTGTGGAAATCCATCTTTTGGAAATCTTGAGGAATTGTCGCTGAGTCCATCAGCCACCCCCTCATCCTCCCCTTGAAATAGTTCATCTTGTGGTGTCATCCTGTCAATTTGTGTTGCACCTTTTCTTCTCAGACATCCTGACTTTGAGGTATCCTGACACCAATCAGATCTGAATCTCGGTTAGATATGATGGTTGGGACATATTTTCAAGAGTTATAACATTGGTCTTTATATGACCCGGTAAGGTGATGTCATCCTAGCACACCTGACCGGAGGACCTATTGTTATAGTTCTTCCTTTTTAGCAAGGTTAATCATTCTTCATGAGGAAATTGTAAGACTTATTCTATAGGTTGTTCCGGGTGAATCCTTTGAGTATCCAAAGTCCGACCTTGCTTGAAGACCTTGTCAATGCTATTTTGAAGCATGTCTGTGGTACTCCGATTTTCAATAAGAATATTTGAAGCACAATGCAAAATTTTCTTTATCTATTATCCAAACACAGTTGTATGGGTAATGTGATGTAATCCCTCTCCCCTTATCTAGAAGGTTTTCTACTTTCTATCCTGTCGTGGGTATCATGTTCTGCTTGTCCTTGGGAAGGATATACCCTTGAAATATGTGTTTAAACACATTTTCCTTTCCATTGTTTTGTTTAACCTTTCTTGTAATCTACTTAACTAAGCAGTGATAATTCCCTGCTTAGGTAAGCACCTCGTTGTACCATTTTGTCAGTAAGACCATGCTACTATTGTTGATGACTTTATAGTAACCACCGATGGATGAGAATTTTGCCTATTGGTCTGCCTTGTTCAACGAGCTAGAAAATGGTACTCTTCGTCCCTCGCCCTTGGTACCGACACTGTGTCCGACCTAACTGACATGTTATTCTCTGACATGCCTTGCTATCATGACCGTGCAAGTTGTCAATGCCCTTCCTACTTTTAACCACATGGTGGGCCCATAACACACAGTTCCACAGGATCGAAACCTGACTCTCCTGTACCACCTTGATTCTAAAGTTATTCCTCGCGCTTGACTTGTATGTAATTCAAAAACCACCTTCCGAGAGATCGTCAATTCTTGTATCAGACTAGATACTTATTCCCGCTGCTTTGAACCCCTTTCACGCCCTATTTAAGGAATTGAATGATTGCCTGCCCACTCGAAACTTCCCGTGATACCTCCTTACTTTGCTCTTGATATTTTCTTAAGTTACAATTCGAGAGTTAAGAAACCTTGTAGAGGTCTGTTCTTCTAGAGATACCTTCTACCTATTCGTAAGTACAATGAAGATCCTGAAGGAAGAATGACAGCTTCCTCACAATTCCCTGAAGCACAGAACTAAAGACAACAATGCGATGGACTGACCTCTTCGAGAAGACTAACCAAGAACGAGCAGATCCGTTAGACATTCGTAACCAGAACTTCCCTCTTACTCCACCTCTTCAAATCTCGGGACGAGATTTCTTGTAGTAGAGGAGATTTGTAACAGCCCCAGAATCATGCTACAGTAATCTCCCGCTAATGTTGCCATGTCATCACGATTACTATGCAAGTTGCCACTTGTCCAAAATTCAAAGTGAAATTCAAACTTAAAATAAAGTCAAGATAATATTTCTTCAAAGAGTAAAATAAAAATGTTCGGACTATTCCAAAAATTCCCCTGATAATTTATCATGTAGAAACCAACTTCATTTGGTTAACCCATTTAACCCCAGTAACCTTTAAACACGTCCCATAGCAACTAGTTTGGCCATTTTAAATCCTAAAATGAAATGCCATTTCCAAATAATATGAGACTTGTGGTGTGGCCTCAAATTATTACCTACTATTTGTGTGTAAAGTTTCGTGACTAAATAAACTCATTTGCAAGGCAAAGTAGATAGAACGCAATAAAAAAGTAATGAAATAGAAAGTTAAAACGAAAATAAAAGACCCCCCCCCCCCCGCTGGGTCAGCCGGCCCAGCTAACCAACCAGCCGGCCGGCCCACCCCTGCCGCCCCCTGGCCTATTAGGCCACACCCCGAACCCTGATAACCCGCAAGTATACGGGATCGCAACAGTTTTCGATAAGTAAGAGTGTCGAACCCAACGAGGAGCTAAAGGTAGAATAAATATTCCCTCAAGTTCTATCGACCACCGATACAACTCTATGCATGCTTGACGTTCGCTTTACCTAGAACAAGTATGAAACTAGAAGTACTTTGTAGGTGTGCAAGGCTAGGTTTGCAAGACAATAAAGAGCATGTAAACATAAACTAGGGGCTGTTTTAGATAAAGATGCAATAAAGTAAATATTAGTAGAGAGCTTTTTGTTACGAGAACGTTATTTGTCCAAGGCAATCGATAACTAGACCGGTAATCATTGTTGCAATTCTATTTGAGGGAGAGGCATAAGCTAACATACTTTCTCTACTTGGATCATATGCACTTATGATTGGAACTCTAGCAAGCGTCCGCAACTACTAAAGATTCATTAAGGTAAAACCAACCATAGCATTAAAGTATCAAGTCCCCTTTTATCCCATACGCAAACAACCTACTTACTCGGGTTTGTGTTTCAGTCACTCACGCAACCCACCATAAGGAAATCATAAACATATTGCAAACCCTACAGCGGGAATCCCTCACGCTTGCACGACATGGAGGGCACAATAGGATAGAACCATAATAAAACATGCAACTCAAACCAATCACGATCATCAATTAACCCATAGAACAAAACGGATCTACTCAAACATCATAAGATAGCCATACATCATTGGGGAATAATATATAGCGTTGAGCACCATGTTTAAGTAGAGATTACAGCGGGTAAGAGAGAGGTTACATCGCTGCATAGAGGGAGGAAGAGTTGGTGGAGATGTTGGTGAAGATGGCGACGGTGTTGGTGAAGATCGCGGTGATGATGATGGCCCCCGGCAGCGCTCCGACACCACCGGAAGCAAGGGGGAGAGGGCTCCCCTTCTTCTTCTTCTTCCTTGACCTCCTCCCTAGATGGGAGAAGGGTTTCCCCTCTGTTCCTTGGCTCCCATGGCGTGGGAGGGGCGAGAGCCCCTCCGAGATTGGATCTATCTCTCTGTTTCTGCGTTCTCTGATTCTACCCCTTCACCGTTTCCTTTATATCTGGAGATCCATAACTCCGATTGGGGTGAATCTTTCGCCCAGATTTTTCTTGTAAAATTAGCTTTCTTGCGGCAAAAGAAGGGCGTCAACCTCCTTACGCTTGGCCCACGAGAGCCCAGGGCGCGCCTAGGGATAGGGGCGCGCCCTCCTGTCTCGTGGCCACCTCGGACACTGTTTCGTGTTGATTCTTCCTCCCAAAAATCACAAATGTTCCAAAATAATTCTCCGTCCATTTTTATCCCGTTTGGATTCCGTTTGATATTGGGTTTCTGCGAAACATAAAACATGCAACAAACAGGAACTGGCACTGGGCACTGGATCAATATGTTAGTCCCAAAAAATAGTATAAAAAGTTGTCAAAAGTATATAAAAGTTGAATAATATTGACATGGAACAATCAAAAATTATAGATACGACGGAGACGTATCAACGTCCCCAAGCTTAATTCCTGCTCGTCCTCGAGTAGGTAAATGATAAAAAAGATAATTTTTGATGTGGAATGCTACCTAGCATAATCTTGATCATATGTTTAATCATGGCATGAATATTAAGACACGAGTGATTCAAAGCAATAGTCTATCATTTGACATAAAAACAATAATACTTCGAGTGTACCAATAAAGCAATCATGTCTTTTCAAAACAACATGGCGAAAGAAAGTTATCCCTACAAAATCATATAGTCTGGCTGTTGCTCTATCTTCATCACACAAAGTATTTAATCATGCACAACCCCAATGACAAGCCAAGCAATTGTTTCATACTTTAATAATCTCAAACTTTTTCAACTTTCACGCAATACATGAGCGTGATCCATGGACATAGCACTATAGGTGGAATAGAATATGATGGTGGGGATTATGTGGAGAAGACAAAAAGGGGGAAAGTCTCACATCGACTAGGCGTATCAACGGGGCTATGGAGATGCCGATCAATAGATATCAATGTGAGTGAGTAGGGATTGCCATGCAACGGATGCACTAGAGCTATAAGTGTATGAAAGCTCAAACTGAAAACTAAGTGGGTGTGCATCCAACTTTCTTGCTCATGAAGACCTTGGGCATTTGTGGAAGCCCATCATCGGAATATACAAGCCAAGTTCTATAATGAAAATTCCCACTAGTATATGAAAGTGATAACTCAAGAGACTCTCTATATGAAGAACATGGTGCTACTCTGAAGCACAAGTGTGGTAAAAGGATAGTAACATTGCCCCTTCTCTCTTTTTCTCTCATTTTTTTCTTTTTTTTCTTTTTTTCTTTTTTTTCTTTTTGGTGGGCTTCTTTGGCCTCTTTTTTTATTTGGGCTTCTTTGGCCTCTTTTATTTTTCATAAAGTCCGGAGTCTCATCCCGACTTGTGGGGGAATCATAGTCTCCATCATCCTTTCCTCACTGGGGCGATGCTCTAATAATGATGATCACCACACTTTTATTTACTTACAACTCAATATCTAGAACAAAGATATGACTCTATATGAATGCTTCCGGCGGTGTACTGGGATGTGCAATGATCTAGCATAGCAATGACATCAAAAAATGGACAAGCCATGAAAACATCATGCTAGCTATCTTACGATCATGCAAAGCAATATGACAATGAATGCTAAAGTCATGTATATGATGATGATGGAAGTTGCATGGCAATATATCTCGGAATGGCTATGGAAATGCCATGATTGGTAGGTATGGTGGCTGTTTTTAGGAAGATATAATGAGGCTTATGTGTGATAGAGCGTATCGTATCACGGGGTTTGGATGCACCGGCGAAGTTTGCACCAACTCTCTAGGTGAGAAAGGGCAATGCACGGTACCGAAGAGGCTAGCAATGATGGAAGGGTGAGAGTGTGTATAATCCATGGACTCAACATTAGTCATAAAGAACTCATATACTTATTGCAATAATGGAAGGGTGAAAGGGTGCGTATAATCCATGGACTCAACATTAGTCAAAAGAACTCATATACTTGTTGTAAAAATATAGAAGTCATCAAAAACCAAAGTACTACGCGCATGCTCCTAGGGGGATAGATTGGTAGGAAAAGACCATCGCTCGTCCCCAACCGCCACTCATAAGGAAGACAATCAATAAATATATGCTCCAACTTCATCACAAAGCGGTTCACCATACGTGCATGCTACGGGAATCACAAACCTCAACACAAGTGTCTCTACAATCCACAACCACCCACTAGCATGACTCTAATATCACCACCTTTATATCGCAAAACTATTGCAAGGAATCAAACATATCATATTCAGTGATCTACAAGTTTTATGTAGGATTTTATGGCTAACCATGTGAATGACCAATTTCTGTCATCTCTCTAAATTGATATAGGTGAAGCAAGAGAGTATAGTTCTTTCTACAAAAGATGTGCCCACGCTCTAACAATTATAAGTGAAGCAAAAGAGCATTCTACAAATGGCGGTTTTCTATATGAAGAGAAACAGGCAATCCAAACTTCAAATGATATAAGTGAAGCACGTGAAGCATTCTATAAAGCCATACTCAAAAGATTTAAGTGAAGTGCAATGAGAATTCTATAAATCAACCAAGGACTATCTCATACCAGCATGGTGCATAAAAGAAAAATGAAAACTAAATGCAAAAGATGCTCCAAGACTTGCACATAATGCATGAACGAAACGAATCCGAAAACATACCGGTACTTGTTGGAGAAAGAGGGGATGCCTTCCGGGGCATCCACAAGCTTAGACGCTTGAGTCTCCTTGAATATTTACTTGGGGTGCCTCGGGCATCCCCAAGCTTGAGCTCTTGCCTCTCTTCCTTTTCCTCATATCGAGAAATCCTCGATTAGACACTACATCCACACAAAACTTCAACAGAAAACTCGGTAAGATCCGTTAGTATAATAAAGCAAATCACCACTCCAAGTACTGTACCAAACCAATTCATATCTTTTTTTTGCATTGTGTCTACTGTAATATAGATTTTCCATGGCTTAATCCACTAATATAAATTGATAGATTCATCAAAGCAAGCAAACTATGCATCAAAAACAGAATCTGTTAAAAACAGAACAGTCTGTAGCAATCTGAACATCCACCATACTTACGGTACCCCAACAATTCTACCAAAATTAGGCAAAATAAACAAGTTGTACATCAAGACATTGCAAAAGGAATCAGAAACAATTGACGTACCAGCTAAAAAATGTAAAATCGCGCACTACAGCCAAAGTTTCTGTCCTGCACCATACAAACCAACAAGCATTGTAAACGTCCTAAAGGCAAACCTTAGCACATTATTTTTATAATACAATGGAATTATACAAGGGGATAATTATTTTTGTTGAAAATTTTCTGTAATCAAGATTCACAAAGTTTCCGTGAGCATGAACAAAGTTCAAGGAGCTCTCCCACTTCAACAATGCTTGTCTCTCTCACTTTCACTTTCCTTTTTGAAAAGTTTTAGGTTCCCCTCTTTATTTTTTTGTTTTTAAACTATATGAAAGCACTCAGCAGAAATAAATGACTCTCTAAAACTTCCGGGTTGTCTCCCTGGCAGAGCTTTCTTTAAAGCCATTAAGCTAGGCATATAGTGCTCAAGTAATGAATCCACCCGGATCCCAAGGTATATCAAAGCCAATTTTAATTAACAATGATTTGTAATTTAGTAGTGTTTTAGGTTCCCCTCTTTATTTTTTTGTTTTTAAACTATATGAAAGCACTCAGCATAAATAAATGACTCTCTAAAACTTCCGGGTTGTCTCCCTGGCAGAGCTTTCTTTAAAGCCATTAAGCTAGGCATATAGTGCTCAAGTAATGAATCCACCCGGATCCCAAGGTATATCAAAGCCAATTTTAATTAACAATGATTTGTAATTTAGTAGTGAGCACAAAGTAACATATATCATGCAACAGCGAAGTCTAACTCTCTTCCTATGCATCGGCATGTCATAAAAGAACAATTCATGCACACCAAGTAAAGGCCAATGCATAGTATAAGCAGTTTATTGCAATTCTATCGTGTTGGAAACATAAAGAGGCGGAGATGTAGTTCCTCTTTCTTAATAATTGCAAGTAGGAGCATCAAGCACATGCATATTACATTCATCAAAATTATCATGTGCAATGGTAAAAGTCAACCCATCAATATAATCCTTAATAAGCACAAACTTCTCCGTTAAAGTGTAGTAGGGAGAATTCAAAAAGATAATAGGACTATCATGCGTGGGTGCAATAGCAACAATTTCATGTTTAACATAAGGAACTATAGCAAGTTCATCTCCATAAGCATAATTCATATTGGCATCTTGGCCACAAGCATAGCAAGCATCATCAAAAGGGGATATTTCAAGAGAATCAACGGGATCATAACAATCATCATAGCAATCATCATAGTAATCATCATAGCAATCATCCTTCGGTAAGCACGAAGGGGAATTAAACAATGTATGAGTTTGAGGGTTACTCTCATTAGAAGGTGGGCACGGGTAGCTAATCCGCTCTTCCTCCTTTTGTTCTTCGCTCTCCTCATCATCTTTTTCATCCAATGAGCTCACAGTTTCATCAATTTCTTCTTCCATAGCTTCCTGCAAAATATTAGTATTTTCTTGGACAGCGGAGAATTTCTCAATATATGGTTTAACATAGGCATTAGAAGCATAATTATCATAACAATATTCAAGTATGGCAAAACTTTCAGATTTGTAAAGAGTAGCATCATACTTTTCAATCAAAGAAGCAATTTCAAAAGCACCCTTAAAAGCAACAAATTCTTCAATTTGTTGAACATCATAGTAATTATGAACACCCTTAGCATATGAAGATACGATTCCATTATCGCTAAACAAGCATTGGTAGGGAAGGTGTTTCTTAGGGTTTTCAGAACAACAAGTAACATCATATAATTCACATAAAGTCCAAGCATAGCATTGCAAACACTGAATTTGATCCCATAATAGTTTCCCTATTTCAGATATACGGTGTCGCACATAACAAGCATGCTCATCTAAAGATTTGCCCTCAACTAAGCTAGTGGGGGTTTCAGCACGAGCACACAGGGATCGAAGATGATCCAAGTAAAAAGCTTCAGTAGTGCGATAGATTTTGAGTGGTTGTTCAACCATTGGTGTCAGTAGGTACAACTAATTTTTTTGGTATTTTGCGTTTCCTACCCATAACTAAAGATAGAAAACAACTAAGAACAGCAAATAAAAATTACATAGTGATAAAGCAAACAAGCACACACGAGAATATTCACCCCATGCTATGACTCCCCGGCAACGGCGCCAGAAAAAGGTCTTGATAACCCGCAATTATACAGGATCGCAACAGTTTTCGATAAGTAAGAGTGTCGAACCCAATGAGGAGCTAAAGGTAGAATAAATATTCTCTCAAGTTCTATCGACCACCGATACAACTCTACGCACGCTTGACGTTCTCTTTACCTAGAACAAGTATGAAACTAGAAGTACTTTGTAGGTGTGGAAGGCTAGGTTTGCAAGACAATAAAGAGCATGTAAACATAAACTAGGGGCTGTTTTAGATAAAGATGCAATAAAGTAAATATTAGTAGAGAGCTTTTTGTTACGAGAAAGTTATTTGACCAAGGCAATCGATAACTAGACCGGTAATCATTGTTGCAATTCTATTTGAGGGAGAGGCATAAGCTAACATACTTACTCTACTTGGATCATATGCACTTATAATTGGAACTCTAGCAAGCGTCCGCAACTACTAAAGATTCATTAAGGTAAAACCCAACCATAGCATTAAAGTATCAAGTCGCCTTTTATCCCATATGCAAACAACCTACTTACTTGGGTTTGTGTTTCAGTCACTCACGCAACCCACCATAAGCAAATCATAAACATATTGCAAACCCTACAATAGGAATCCCTCACGCTTGCGCGACACGGAGGGCACAATAGGACATCACCAATAATAAAACATGCAACTCAAACCAATCACGATCATCAATTAACCCATAGGACAAAACGGATCTACTCAAACATCATAAGATAGCCATACATCATTGGGGAATAATATATAGCGTTGAGCACCATGTTTAAGTAGAGATTACAGCGGGTAAGAGAGAGGTTACACCGCTGCATAGAGGGAGGAAGAGTTGGTGGAGATGTTGGTGAAGATGGCGGCGGTGTTGGTGAAGATCGCGGTGATGATGATGGCCCCCGGCAGCGCTCCGGCGCCACCGGAAGAAAGGGGGAGAGGGGTCCCCTTCTTCTTCTTCCTTGACCTCATCCCTAGATGGGAGAAGGGTTTGCCCTCTATTCCTTGGCTCCCATGGCGTGGGAGGGGCGAGAGCCCCTCCGAGATTGGATCTATCTCTCTATTTCTGCGTTCTCCGATTCTACCCCTTCACGGTTTCCTTTATATCTGGAGATCCATAACTCCGATTGGGGTGAATCTTTCGCCCAGATTTTTCTTGTAAAATTAGCTTTCTTGTGGCAAAAGAAGGGCGTCAAACACCTTACGGGTGGCCCATGAGAGCCCAGGGCACGCCCAGGGGTAGGGGGCGCGCCCACCTGTCTCGTGGCCACATCGGACACTGTTTCGCGTTGATTCTTCCTCCCAAAAATCACAAATATTCTAAAATAATTCTCCGTCCGTTTTTATCCCGTTTGGATTCCGTTTGATATTGGGTTTCTGCAAAACATAAAACATGCAACAAACAGGAACTGGCACTGGACACTGGATCAATATGTTAGTCCCAAAAAATAGTATAAAAAGTCGCCAAAAGTATATGAAAGTTGAATAATATTGGCATGGAACAATTAAAAATTATAGATGTCACATCCCTAGTCTGGTATGACCTAGACTAGCTAGTCATTTGTGCATCATGTTTAAATCTCATTTAAATTTGAAATGAGGATTGGTGGAACCCTCAGAATCATTTTTGAAAATGACCCAAATAAAATTTCTCCAAAAGGGTCCAAGAAAATGCTCATGTTGCTCTCTAAAAATAGTGGACAGAGATAAAAATCAAACCAATATTTTTAGGAGCTCATAGGTATTTATTTTGGGCATTTGGAATTAATGCATAAATATTTGCATTGGAAATATATTAGTTATATATACTAATATATGTCAAAAAATTATGCCACCTGTTGGGGAGCTCTGGAATAATATATCTAGCTCCTGCAAAAATTGGCATAAGGTAAGAAATTGATTTAGTATTTTATTAAATCAAAACAAATGTCAGAAAAAATAGAAAACAGAATTAAAGAGGAGAAGCTTACCTGGGGCTCCCCCCTGTGCAGCCCAGCAGCAGCAGGCCGGCCCAGCCAACAGGCGGCCCAGCCCGCCTCCCCCTCTGTCGTCTTCCCCCCCTCTCGCCAAGCAGCTGCGTGCCGACGCGCGCGCGCTCCGCCGGCCATGCCTCCTCCCTCCCTGCCTGCCTGCCTCTTCCCTCCTCGTCTGGATGCCCCGGACGACGCCACGCAGCCACCCCGACCCCCTCGCACTCTCCCTCGCCCTCGTCCTCTCCTCTGTCACTCTCTCTCTCTCACGGCCGAACGCCACCGACGCCACCGCTCGCCGTTGCCGCGGCCACCACCTCCCCCTCTCCCTCGCTTCGAGTCCGGTAGCCCCGCCACGTCGTCCACCACCTCTCCGTCAAGCCGTGCCCCTCCGGACGCCCCGTGGAGCCGTCGCCGTCGTCTTTTTCATCGCCGGCCGCCGTGGATCCCCATCGACGCTCCGGCCGCACCAGTGCGTCCCCGAGCCCACTTCGACTGCCGCTGCAACCGCGGTGAGCTCCGCCACCGCTTCCCCCTCTCCGTTTAACTGCCCGCACGCCGTAGCCCTCCTCCCCACCACGGCCGGAGCCTCTCGCCGCCGTCCATGTCGTCGTCGCCGTCTCGGCCCGCCTCCGCCCAAACCGAGCATCCCATCGCGCTCCCAGTGCCACGAGGGTGCCGCCGAGCCCCTCAGGTGGCCTCCCCGTGCCCCGCATCCCGTTCCCGCTTGAAGCCGAGCTCCGGCCGCCGCCGCGAGCTTTGCTCCGGCGAGCTCCGGCCTCCCCCGCTCCTTCCACCTGCCCCACCAGATGCGCGAGAGCCCGAGCTACGCCCCGGTGCTCTCCGACGCCGCCCCCGTGGCCTGTTTCGCGGACGCCGCCGCATCCAGAGGTCGCCGCCGACGACCTCGCCGGTCTGACGAGTGGGCCCCGTCGGCAGGTGATTAGCTTAGTGCTAATCACCGTTAACTAACCCCCCCTGACACTGACAGTGGGCCCCAGCGTTACTAACTTTTAATTAGAACTAAACTAACCTCGGTTAAACCCCCCTGTCACTGACGTGTGGACCCCACACGTCAGGTTTGACCCCAGCCAGCCGCAGTTGACCGCTGACGTCGTGCTGACGTCATGCTGGCGCAATATATGATTTCTGGATTTAAATTAAATCAGAAAATTCCAGAAATTGTTTTAAACTTCAAAAATTCATAACAATTCAACCGTAGCTCAGATTAAAATAATTTATATATGAAAAATTATCAGAAAAATGTAATCTATCCATCTGTACTAGTTTCATGCATGACAAACCAACTTATACATGCTGAATATGAGAAAACACATTATGGCATATATAGGAGCTTAATTTGGAGATGCATTTGAACCTTTGGTTCAAATGGACTTCAAACCAAATGATTACTAGTTGCATTAGCTCAAACAACATCACATCTACATGCCATGTTCATGCATCATATTGTTGCATATGTTTGTGTATTGATTGCCGACACTGTTCCTTCTCGATAGGTCCTGCTCCGGAGTCTGTTCCAGAGTACCTGTCTATGAAGCAGTGCCTCCTTGTTGATCTACCAGGCAAGCAAACCCCCTTGTTCATTTCGATAAAACCCTACTCTCTCGCTCCTGCTCTCAGTTATTGCATTAGGACAACAACGATTCATCTGCTACTTTGTGCTGCGGTAGTTGAACCCATTCCTCTGCATGACCTGTCATTGCCACAGTAAATAGTTGAAACCCATTAGCATGTGTAGGAGTTGATTGAGCCATGTTGTGTTCCTACCATGCTATGCCTGCTATTGCTTAGAGTTGTGTCAGGTCTGGTTCATTGGGAATGAATTGGAGTGTTACGATATGTTCTGATGCTGAGAGTGAAGTGTGTGAACACGATTTGGTAAAGGTAGCGGTGAGAGGCCATGTAGGAGTACATGGTGGGTTGTCTCATTGGAACCGTCCTTAAGCACTGAGTTCTATGTATGTTGTCCAATGACTCGATACTACCACACATTGGGTTCCGGTAACTCGACCCCTCTCGACTTATTAACCAACTTGGTCTCTGTCCAGGAGTCGCAACTAGTTTCTGGTGTTTGTAGGTAGTGCTATTTTTCTACCAAGTGGCACCCGGCAGGGTGGGCTTGGGACAGACTAGGCACACGTGGCACGGTGTACCAAGTGGCACCCGGATGGTGGGCTTGGGAACCCTGCTCACATCGTTTGGGGCCGTGAGCGACACCCCGGCCGGATCTCCTTGCGGATGGAACCCGAATAGGCGATAAACCTGGACTAGAGTCTTGTGTGGTTAGTCAGGTCGTGGCCGACACCCTCGCCAGGCTTCCGCTTGAAGGTTGCCGAGATACATGACGTGTACATGGCGGTAAGTGGCGAGAGCGTGTGTGAAGAAGTACACCCCTGCAGGGTTAACATGATCTATTCGAATAGCCGGGTCCGCGGTTATGGACTTCTTGGATGCTTACATGGTACATAGACAACTTGAAGTGGATACTCTAAAATGCTCAAGACAAGTGTGAGTGCTATGGATGGCCTTCTCGTAGGGAGACGGGGATGAATCCATAGTAGTGTATTGTGTGGTGATTAGTGGACTCGTGTACGTTGTCTCACCTCAAGAGTTTCTGGTAGTCGTAGAACAGGATAGCCACAGAGTCAAAGCTGGCTTGCTGCAACTAAACCCCACATTACCTCTTGATACAAATGCATGTATGATAGGATCTGATGTAAGTCTTGCTGAGTACCTTTGTACTCATGTTGCTTTATTTATGTTTTGCAGCGGAGACTTCGGTCTTACTAGTGTTCTCATGGACTTCGACTAGTAGCTAGTACCTCAGCTACGATCTTGATCGGATGTTGTAGATAGTCAGGCTTTCAGCCTTTTTCATTTATAGATGTCTGTACTCAGACATGTAATGCTTCCGTTTGTTGCTTGATTGCTCTGAATGTTGGGTCATGTGACCCCTGGTTGTAATATTGCTATGTTGGCTCTTCTGAGCCTTTATCTATATGAGTTGTTGAGTTATGCTGTGATGCCATGTTGTACAGCACATACTTGCATGTTATGCGTACGTGTAATGTGTATTGCTATGTGTGGGATCTGACTATCTAGTTGTTTATCCTTAGTAGCCTCTCTTACCGGGAAATGTCTCCTAGTGCTTCCACTGAGCCCTGGTAGCTTGCTACTGCTCCGGAACACTTAGGCTGGCCGGCATGTGTCCTTCTTCGATCCTGTGTCTGTCCCTTCGGGGAAATGTCACGCGATGAATACCGGAGTCCTGTTAGCCCGCTACAGCCCGGTTCACCGGAGTCCTGTTAGCCCAGTGCTACAGCCTGGATTCACTCGCTGATGACCGACACGTTCGATGCTGGGTCATGGATGCCTGTCCCTGTAAGTTAGTGCCACTTTGGGTTTACGACTAGCCATGTCAGCCCGGGCTCTTTATCATATGGATGCTAGCGACACCATCATATACGTGTGCCAAAAGGCGCAAACGGTCCCGGGCAAAGGTAAGGCGACACCCGTGGGGATACCGTGCGTGAGGCCGCAAAGTGATATGAGGTGTTACATGCTGGATCGATGTGGCATTGAGTCGGGGTCCTGACAGCGTTGGTATCAGAGCCTGACTGCCTGTAGGATTACCAAGCCAAACTGGTCGAAGTTGAGTCTAGAAAATCTTTAGTTATGTAAGGGAATTGATTGTGGGAAGGAACGTAAGGCTCTTTTTACTCCTTTACCTCATGGCCTTCTGATCTGAGTCATCCTATCTTTCCTACGGGGTTAAGGAACTAGGCTTTCTCTTCCGTCTATCAGGATCACGTGTTACTACTCCGTAGTCCCATAGGATTGGTTGATCAGAGTCATACCCCAGTTTTGAGTATTTCCGGTGTAGTCTGTTTAGTATGATCTCAGAACCTTGAGTAATGTTGATGAGTATGTTACCACCCCATTTTTAGTAGGATGTCTCATTCTGAGCATTTTACTGCCGTTATGCTGCTGGAATTTCCCTAGGAGTTCGAGAGATACTAATTCCTTGTCCTACATTCTACAGTCTATAGTTGATGCTGATTCCGTCCCTGGTTTTCGTTTCTCAGGATGTCATCAAGTTCTATTGTTCGTAGCCAGAACCATGGAGATGGTAGGGATGAGGATCCTCCCGACCCGCCTTCGTTGACAGAGTTCATGTTAGAAATGGAGAGGAACAAGCGTGAGTCTAATCGATTGTTGGCACGTATCGAGGAGAACACCGCACATCAGTCCAATAAGTCTGCGACCATTCATGACTTCATTCGCTTGCACCCACCTACCTTTCATCATTCCATCGAGCCACTCGATGCAGATGACTGGCTCCGTAGCATCACTCATAAGCTGCGTTCCGCGAGCGTAGCTGAAGATGACAAGGTCACCTTTGCCACATACCACCTGGAAGGTCCTGCTAGTCTTTGGTGGCAGAACTATGAGGCTATGCTTCCAGCTGGCCAGATTCCTACCTGGAGAGATTTCACTGAGGCTTTTCGCGAGCGTCACATTCCCCAGGCCCTCCTTGATCGCAAGAGAGAAGAGTTCTGTAGTCTCACCCAGAATAAGATGGCTGTTGATGCTTATAGTAGAGAGTTTGAGAACCTCGCCTGCTATGCCACAGAAGAAGTGTCCACGGACGCCAAGAAGCAAGCTAGGTTCCGGAAGGGTCTCAACCCCAAGTTGCGTCGTGATCTCCACCTGCATCATTGTGATACATTCCAAGCCCTTGTGAACAAAGCCATTAATGCAGAGACAGCTCAACTCACTTACGAGGAGTCTCGTAAGCACACCCGTGATTTGGGATCTTCCTCTGGCTCTAGTTCCCAGAAGCGCCGGATTTGGGTTCCAAACTCCGCTCTTCCTTCCGGATATACACCGAGGCCATTCCATGTGGTGTCTTCCCTAGCTCAGTCATATGTTCCACCCAGGCCTACTGGTAGACCGCTTGTCAGTGCGGGTCCACGTCCAACCTCAGGGACTTGCTTCACATGCGGGAAGCCAGGACACTATGCACGTGACTGCTCTCAGACTAGTTATGCTCCACCCCAGCCCGAGAAGACTGTTGGCTGTGTTAAGCCATCACGCAAGATGATCAGTGTCAAGTCAGCCCCCACTGAACGTGGACGTGTGCATCACGTCTCAGCTAAAGACGCTCATGATGATCCGGATGTCGTTCTTGGTACACTCCTTGTCAATTGTCACCCAGCATCAGTTCTATTCGATACTGGAGCATCTCACTCCTTCATTTCTGAAAGCTATGCTAACTTGCACAATCTGTCATTTTGTGATATGCCAACTCCGCTAGTCATCCAAACTCCTGGATCCAAATGGCAAACCTCTAGTGTAAGCCATGGTAATGAAATCCTTGTTGACAGACTTGTATTCCTTGCATCACTTGTAGCCCTCAAGTCCTCAGATATTAACATCATCTTGGGTATGGACTGGATGACAGCTCATCATGCCAAGATTGATTGTTACACCAGATCTGTTCAGCTTACACACCCATCTGGCAAGATAGTCACTGTCTCCACTAGAGTTGCAAAGCGTCAGCTCTATTCTCTTAATGCCAGCCCTCTTCCAGACCTTGAAGATATCCCGGTAGTCCGTGACTTTCCGGATGTCTTTCCAGAGGAACTGCCAGGTGTTCCACCTGACAGAGATGTAGAGTTCGTCATAGATCTTATCCCAGGAACAGCTCCAATCTCTAGGAGACCTTACAAGATGGCACCCTTAGAACTAGCCGAGCTTAAGAAACAACTTGATGAGTCCTTGCAAAAAGGGTTCATCCGTCCTAGTTCTTCTCCTTGGGCTTGCCCCGTTCTCTTTGTTAAGAAGAAGGATGGTACGGACCGGATGGTTGTAGATTATCGTCCCGTTAATTTGGTCACGATAAAGAACAAGTATCCGCTCCCCAGGATCAACGACCTGTATGATCAGCTCGCTGGATCCTCAGTCTTCTCCAAGATGGATTTGAGGTTAGGATACCACCAAATTAAGATCAGAAACGGGGACATTCCCAAGACAGCCTTTGTCACTCGTTATGGTCAGTACGAGTACACCGTCATGTCCTTCGGCCTAACCAACGCCCCAGCCACATTCTCCCGCTTGATGAACTCGATCTTCATGGAGTACTTAGATAAGTTCGTCGTGGTTTACCTCGATGACATTCTTATTTACTCGAAGAACGAGGAAGAGCATGCCGAACATCTTAGACTTGTGTTAGAAAAACTCAGAGAGCACCGCCTTTATGCCAAGTTCTCCAAGTGTGAATTTTGGTTGCCAGAAGTGACCTACTTAGGCCACGTAATCTCTGGTAAGGGCATTGCTGTCAATCCCGAGAGAGTTCAAGCCGTTCTCGATTGGACTCCACCTGAGACCGTTAAACAAGTTAGGAGTTTCCTTGGTCTAGCCAGCTATTGCCGCCGCTTTGTTGAAAATTTCTCCAAAGTAGCCAAACCCCTCACGGAACTTCTTAAGAAAGATAAAAAGTTCGAGTGGTCCCCACAGTGTGAGTACAGTTTTCAGGAACTGAAAAGACGCCTGACTTCTGCTCCCATACTTGTGCCACCGGATTTCACAAAGGACTTTGTTATCTATTGTGACGCCTCACGACAGGGACTAGGTTGCATTCTTATGCAAGATCGTCATGTGATTGCCTATGCATCTCGACAGTTGCATCCACATGAGGATAATTATCCTACACATGATCTAGAGCTTGCAGTCGTAGTCTATGCACTTAAGACCTGGCGACATTACCTTCTTGGTAAACGTTGCGAGATCTACACCGATCACCAGAGTCTCAAGTATATCTTCACCCAACCGGATCTGAACCTTAGGCAAAGACGTTGGTTGGAGTTAATCACAGATTATGATCTAGGGATTACCTACACCCCAGGCAAAGCCAATGTCATGGCTGATGCGTTAAGCCGTAAATCCTATTGCAACAATCTCATGTTGCAGCAAGGCCAACCACTTCTCCATGAGGAATTCTGTAAGCTTAATCTTCACATTGCTCCTCACGGATTCCTTTCTACCTTGGTGGCGAAACCTACCCTTGTGGATCTTATCATAGAAGCCCAGAAGCATGATACGGGGATTACCCGGATCAAGAGAAACATTGCCAAGGGTATTGCTGGTAGTTTCTCTATAGATGATCGAGGTGTTGTTTTCTTTGGGAACCGCCTGGTGGTCCCCAAGAAGCAACATCTTCGACAATTGATTCTTAAGGAGGCGCATGAATCTCCTCTCACGATTCATCCCGGTAGTACTAAGATGTATCAGGACCTACGCCAGAAGTTCTGGTGGACTAGGATGAAGAGAGAAATCGCTCAGTTTATTGCTAACTGTGACGTTTGTCGTCGCGTTAAGGCAGAGCATCAAAGGCCTGCTGGCACCCTTCCCTTTAGCTATTCCTGAATGGAAATGGGATAAAGTTGGTATGGACTTCATCACCGGCTTTCCCAGGACCAAGAGAGGGAATAACGCTATCTTCGTAGTCGTTGATCGTCTTTCCAAAGTGGCTCACTTCCTTCCTGTTCGAGAGAGTATCACTGCTAGTCAGCTTGCTGATTTATACATTTCTCGAATAGTGTCACTTCATGGTGTTCCACTAGAGATCAATTCAGACCGTGGCAGTCTTTTCACTTCTCATTTCTGGGAGAGTTTCCAAACTGCCATGGGAACCCATCTTTCCTTCAGTACCGCTTTCCACCCTCAGTCGAGTGGTCAGGTGGAATGGGTCAATCAAATTCTCAAAGACATGCTCAGAGCTTGCGTTATCTCATTCGGTATGGATTGGGAGAAATGTCTTCCTTTCGCCGAGTTTGCTTATAACAATAGCTACCAATCCAGCCTCAAGAAAGCTCCTTTTGAGGTTCTCTATGGACGAAGATGCCGAACACCTTTGAACTGGTCAGAAACCGGTGAAAGACAATTCTTTGGACCAGACATGATCCAGGAGGCAGAAGAGCAAGTTCGCATCATTCGTGAGAATTTGAAAACAGCCCAGTCTCGTCAAAAGAGTCAGTATGATCGTCATCATAAGGATATGACTTATGAAATTGGCGACCAAGCTTACCTTCGGGTTACTCCTTTGAAGGGTACCCATCGTTTCGGTATCAAGGGCAAGTTGGCTCCTCGTTACATTGGTCCCTTCCGCATTCTCGCTAAACGAGGAGAGGTTGCCTACCAATTGGAACTACCCCCACATCTTTCTCGAGTTCATGATGTCTTCCACGTCTCTCAACTCAGGCGTTGCTTCTCGGATCCTATCCACGGAGTGGACCACGAAACGCTTGATCTCCAAGATAACCTCACATACCGAGAGTACCCGGTTCGCATTCTTGATCAAGCAGAGCGTGTCACTCGACGTCAGAACATCAAGTTTCTCAAAGTTCAGTGGTCTCATCATTCCGAGAGAGAAGCTACTTGGGAGCGAGAAGATCGTCTTCGATTGGAGTACCCCGCTTTCTTTCCGTCGACCCCTGAATCTCGGGACGAGATTCTTTCAAGTGGGGGCGAGTTGTCACATCCCTAGTCTGGTATGACCTAGACTAGCTAGTCATTTGTGCATCATGTTTAAATCTCATTTAAATTTGAAATGAGGATTGGTGGAACCCTCAGAATCATTTTTGAAAATGACCCAAATAAAATTTCTCCAAAAGGGTCCAAGAAAATGCTCATGTTGCTCTCTAAAAATAGTGGACAGAGATAAAAATCAAACCAATATTTTTAGGAGCTCATAGGTATTTATTTTGGGCATTTGGAATTAATGCATAAATATTTGCATTGGAAATATATTAGTTATATATATTAATATATGTCCAAAAATTATGCCACCTGTTGGGGAGCTCTGGAATAATATATCTAGCTCCTGCAAAAATTGGCATAAGGTAATAAATTGATTTAGTACTTTATTAAATCAAAACAAATGTCAGAAAAAATAGAAAACAGAATTAAAGAGGAGAAGCTTACTTGGGGCTCCCCCCCTGTGCAGCCCAGCAGCAGCAGGCCGGCCTAGCCAGCAGGCGGCCCAGCCCGCCTCCCCCTCTGTCGTCTTCCCCCCCTCTCGCCAAGCAGCTACGTGCCGACGCGCGCGCGCTCCGCCGGCCACGCCTCCTCCCTCCCTGCCTGCCTGCCTCTCCCCTCCTCGTCTGGATGCCCCGGACGACGCCACGCAGCCACCCCGACCCCCTCGCACTCTCCCTCGCCCTCGTCCTCTCCTCTGTCACTCTCTCTATCTCACGGCCGAACGCCACCGACGCCACCGCTCGCCGTTGCCGCGGCCACCACCTCCCCCTCTCCCTCGCTTCGAGTCCGGTAGCCCCGCCACGTTGTCCACCACCTCTCCGTCAAGCCGTGCCCCTCCGGATGCCCCGTGGAGCCGTCGCCGTCGTCTTTTTCATCGCCGGCCGCCGTGGATCCCCATCGACGCTCCGGCCGCACCAGTGCGTCCCCGAGCCCACTTCGACTGCCGCTGCAACCGCGGTGAGCTCCGCCACCGCTTCCCCCTCTCCGTTTAACTGCCCGCATGCCGTAGCCCTCCTCCCCACCACGGCCGGAGCCTCTCGCCGCCGTCCATGTCGCCGTCGCCGTCCCGGCCCGCCTCCGCCCAAACCGAGCATCCCATCGCGCTCCCAGTGCCACGAGGGTGCCGCCGAGCCCCTCAGGTGGCCTCCCCGTGCCCCGCATCCCGTTCCCGCTCGAAGCCGAGCTCCGGCCGCCGCCGCGAGCTTTGCTCCGGCGAGCTCCGGCCGCCCCCGCTCCTTCCACCTGCCCCACCAGATGCGCGAGAGCCCGGGCTACGCCCCGGTGCTCTCCGACGCCGCCCCCGTGGCCTGTTTCGCGGACGCCGCCGCGTCCAGAGGTCGCCACCGACGACCTCGCCGGCCTGATGAGTGGGCCCCGTCGGCAGGTGATTAGCTTAGTGCTAATCACCATTAACTAACCCCCCTGACACTGATAGTGGGCCCCAGCATCACTAACTTTTAATTAGAACTAAACTAACCTCGGTTAAACCCCCCTGTCACTGACGTGTGGACCCCACACGTCAGGTTTGACCCCAGCCAGCCGCAGTTGACCGCTGACGTCGTGCTGACGTCATGCTGGCGCAATATATGATTTCTGGATTTAAATTAAATCAGAAAATTCCAGAAATTGTTTTAAACTTCAAAAATTCATAACAATTCAACCGTAGCTCAGATTAAAATAATTTATATATGAAAAATTATCAGAAAAATGTAATCTATCCATCTGTACTAGTTTCATGCATGACAAACCAACTTATACATGCTGAATATGAGAAAACACATTATGGCATATATAGGAGCTTAATTTGGAGATGCATTTGAACCTTTGGTTCAAATGGACTTCAAACCAAATGATTACTAGTTGCATTAGCTCAAACAGCATCACATCTACAGGCCATGTTCATGCATCATATTGTTGCATATGATTGTGTTTTGAGTGCCGACACTGTTCCTTCTCGATAGGTCCTGCTCCGGAGTCTGTTCCAGAGTGCCTGTCTATGAAGCAGTGCCTTCCTTGCTGATCTACCAGGCAAGCAAACCCCCTTGTTCATTTCGATAAAACCCTACTCTCTCACTCCTGCTCTTAGTTATTGCATTAGGACAACAACGATTCATCTGCTACTTTGTGCTGCGGTAGTTGAACCCATTCCTCTGCATGACCTGTCATTGCCACAGTAAATAGTTGAAACCCACTAGCATGTGTAGGAGTTGATTGAGCCATGTTGTGTTCCTACCATGCTATGCCTACTATTGCTTAGAGTGTGTCAGGTCTGGTTCATTGGGAATGAATTGGAGTGTTACGATATGTTCTAATGCTGAGAGTGAAGTGTGTGAACACGATTTGGTAAAGGTAGCGGTGAGAGGCCATGTAGGAGTACATGGTGGGTTGTCTCATTGGAACCGTCCTTAAGCACTGAGTTCTATGTATGTTGTCCAATGACTCGATACTACCACACATTGGGTTCCGGTAACTCGACCCCTCTAGACTTATTAACCAACTTGGTCTCTGTCCAGGAGTCGCAACTAGTTTCTGGTGTTTGTAGGTAGTGCTATTTTTCTACCAAGTGGCACCCGGCAGGGTGGGCTTGGGACAGACTAGGCACACGTGGCACCCGGATGGTGGGCTTGGGAACCCTGCTCACATCATTTGGGGCCGTGAGCGACACCCCGGCCGGATCTCCTTGCGGATGGAACCCGAATAGGCGATAAACTTGGGCTAGAGTCTTGTGTGGTTAGTCAGGTCGTGGCCGACACCCTCGCCAGGCTTCCGCTTGAAGGTTGCCGAGATACATGATGTGTACATGGCGGTAAGTGGAGACTTCGGTCTTACTAGTGTTCTCATGGATGTATGATAGGATCTGATGTAAGTCTTGCTGAGTACCTTTGTACTCATGTTGCTTTATTTATGTTTTGCAGCGGAGACTTCGGTCTTACTAGTGTTCTCATGGACTTCGACTAGTAGCTAGTACCTCAGCTACGATCTTGATCGGATGTTGTAGATAGTCAGGCTTTCAGCCTTTTTCATTTATAGATGTCTGCACTCAGACATGTAATGCTTCCGTTTGTTGCTTGATTGCTCTGAATGTTGGGTCATGTGACCCCTGGTTGTAATATTGCTATGTTGGCTCTTCTGAGCCTTTATCTATATGAGTTGTTGAGTTATGCTGTGATGCCATGTTGTACAGCACATACTTGCATGTTATGCGTACGTGTAATGTGTACTGCTATGTGTGGGATCTGACTATCTAGTTGTTTATCCTTAGTAGCCTCTCTTACCGGGAAATGTCTCCTAGTGCTTCCACTGAGCCCTGGTAGCTTGCTACTGCTCCGGAACACCTAGGCTGGCCGGCATGTGTCCTTCTTCGATCCTGTGTCCGTCCCTTCGGGGAAATGTCACGCGATGAATATCGGAGTCCTGTTAGCCTGCTACAGCCCGGTTCACCGGAGTCCTGTTAGCCCAGTGCTACAGCCTGGATTCACTCGCTGATGACCGACACGTTCGATGCTGGGTCATGGATGCCTGTCCCTGTAAGTTAGTGCCACTTTGGGTTTACGACTAGCCATGTCAGCCCGGGCTCTTTATCATATGGATGCTAGCGACACCATCATATACGTGTGCCGAAAGGCGCAAACAGTCCCGGGCAAAGGTAAGGCGACACCCATGGGGATACCGTGCGTGAGGCCGCAAAGTGATATGAGGTGTTACATGCTGGATCGATGTGGCATCGAGTCGGGGTCCTGACAATAGATACGACGGAGACGTATCAAAACCTAACCACTCGATCCCCCACTCCCCCACGATTCCCCACTCCCCTCGTTCCCTCATGCCCCGATCCAGGCTGAACACCGCGGCGCCCCCGACGCCACTGCCCCGGCCCTGTTGTTCATCGACGCCGGCCGGAGGCCTCGCCACCCTCGCCGGACCTCGCCTTCCTCGATGGAGCCCCGCCTCGCTCGACATCCCCGCCACCTCGCCGGCACCGCCCCGCCGCCCTCCGCCTCACCATCACCGTCGAACAGCGCGCCCTCGACCTCCCCGGCTTCATCGACCCCTCCATGATGCTCTGCTCTGAGCCTCTCCGAAGACCCCCTCCTTTCCCCCTCAACCACGTCGCCGTAACCGCCGCCCACGTCCTCCCGTTGCCGCGCCCGGTGCCCCGCTCCGCCCACGACCTGGCTACCGCAGCCACCGCGCCCCTGCTGAGCATCGCACCTGCTCGCAGCGCTTGGCCACCCCATGCGCTTCCTGCACGCGCAGCGCGCCCGCGTGCTACCTCCAGCGCCGCCGCTGGCTCTGCTACCTGTTGTTGCTGATCGGCGGCCCGCCTCGTCCACGCGCACGCCTCCCCATCGCACTCCGGCCAGGCCCCTGGCCGCGCCCTGGCTCGGCCTGCCACTCGCCCGCTAGGGCCGCTGCAGCCTGGAGCCGTGTTGTGCTGCTCCTCTGCGTGCGGTGCGTTGGCCTCCGACGCCCGCATGAGTTTGTGCGTGCCCAAGCACGACCATGGCCTCTCCCAGTATGAGGCACTTCCAGCTGGGCCTAATTCCCTAGCTAGGATTAGTTTGATTTAGATTAGGGACTAGTTTAGTCTATGACAAGTGGCCCCACCTCAAGTTATGCATCTAAAAGAAAAATGTTAAGAATGTCCCAATGACAGGTGGGTCCCCTGGTAAATTTGACTAGTCAAAGTCCACAGTTGACTGCTGACTGGGCAGTCAATTGGGACCCACTGTCAGCCTCTAATACACTGATGGGTTCACTGGACCGGGTGCATCTAGTATTTTAGGTGTATTTTCGGATTATTATTAAATCTATGGATTTTCAGAAATGATTAAAAACTTTGAAAATTAATATAAAATAAACCGTAACTCAGATGAAAATACTTTGTACATGAAAGTTACTCAAAACAGCGAGACGAATCTGAATATGCAACCTGTTCGTCAGCCGAACGTCCCTAGCCTAGCGAACCTGCAAGATTTCACCTCCGTTTCATCTGTCCAAAAACGCGAAACACCGAGGATACTTTCCCGGATGTTTCCCCCTTTCACCAGTAACACCTACTACCGCGTTAGGGCACACCTAGCACCGCTCTTTGTCATGTCATGCATCATCATGCTTATATTTGCATTATATTTATTATTTCTTCCCCTCTTCTCTCTAGTAGACTCCGAGATCGATGTTGCTGCTACCTAGTACGACTAGGGAGTTGACGACCGCTCTTTCTTGCCAGAGCAACCAGGCAAGCCCCCCCCCCCCTTGATCACCAGATATGGCCTATTCTTCCCTCCACTGCTTGCATTAGAGTAGTATAGCATGTTACTGTTCGGTTAATCCTATTATGTGGCATAGCCTATCATTGTTGCTACAGTTGTTGATACCTTATCTGCAATCCTAAATGCTTAGTATAGGATGCTAGTTTATAATCTGTGGCCCTACATTCTTGTCCGTTTGCCATGCTATACTATCGGGCCGTGATCACTCGGGAGGCGATCACGGTTATATACTATACATACATACATACTATACAGATGGTGAGTAAAGTCGGGTCGGCTCATAGAGTACCGGCGAGTGATTCACGGATTGGGGGCTGAAAGGACATTTGTCCTGACGGCCCTCTGTGTGGATCTTTGTGGCGGAGCGACAGGGCAGGTTGAGACCACCTAGGCGAGAGGTGAGCCTGGCCCTGGTCGGCGTTCGTGGTTACTTTATAATGACACGCTTAACTAGATCTTGGTATTTGATCTGAGTCTGGCCACTGGCCTATATGCACTAACCAACTACGCGGGAACAGTTATGGGAACTCGAAGTCGTGGTATCAGCCGAAGCCTTCTTGACGTCAGCGACTGAGCGGCGCGCGCTAGGTTGGACCGCGTAATGCAACTTCCTTTGTAATGGAGGTTGCTAGGTCTGCTCACCAACAGCGTTCGCAACATGCAGGTGTGCAATGGGCGATGGGCCCAGACCCGTGCGCGCATAGGATTTAGACCGGTGTGCTGACCTCTCTATTGTGCCTAGGTGGGGTTGCGACGTGTTGATCTTCCGAGGCCGGGCATGACCCAGGAAAGTGTGTCCGGCCAGAGGGATCGAGCGTGTTGGGTTATGTGGTGCACCCCTGCAGGGAAGTTTATCTATTCGAATAGCCGTGTCCCTCGGTAAAAGGACGACCTGGAGTTGTACCTTGACCTTATGACAACTAGAACCGGCTAATTAATAAAACACCCAGACAAGTTCCAGAGGCAACCCGATGATCACTTTTACAAAGGGCGATGAGAGGAGGATCGCCAGGTAGGATTATGCTATGCGATGTTACTTGGAGGATTCAATCTACTCTCTTCTACATGCTACAAGATGGAGGCTGCCAGAAACGTAGTCTCCGATAGAACTAGCTATCCCCTTCTTATTCTGGCATTCTGCAGTTCAGTCCGCTGATATTGCCTCTTTACACATATACCCATGCATATGTAGTGTAGATCCTTGCTTGTGAGTACTTTGGATGAGCACTCACGGTTGCTTTGTTCCCTCTTTTCCCCACTTTTTCCTCTTCTTCTCGGATGCCGCAACCAGACGTTGGAGCCTAGGAGCCAGATGCCACCGTCAACGACGACTCCTACTACACTGGTGGTGCCTACTACTACGTGCAGGCCGCTGACGACGATCAGGAGTAGTTTAGCAGGATCCCAGGCAGGAGGCATGCGCCTCTTTTGATATGTATCCCAATTTGTGCTAGCCATCATATGGCAACTTATTTAACTTATGTCTGTACTCATGTATTGTTGCTTCCGGTGACTCGTTTATGTTCGAGCACTTGTATTCAAGCCCTCGAGGCCCCTGGCTTGTATTATGATGCTTGTATGACTTATTTTACTTTTAGACTTTTGTTGTGATATCTTGATCGTACACACTTGCGTGCATGATTAGTGTACGATTGAATCGGGGGTGTCACATTATTTTTATGATCCCAAAAGTTAACTCACCGGAGTTACTTTCACAATTCCAGCCAATAAGCCTTTGCAATGTGTTATACAAGATTGCTGCCAAAGTTCTTGCAAATAGGTTGAATGTGATTTTACTCATATTGCTCTCTAGAGAACAAAGTGCATTTGTGTCAGGTAGGTTAATAACGGATAATGTCATAGTAGCATATGAATGTGTGCACGCACTCAGGGTGAGTAAAAGGAAAAAGCCTTTGTGTGCTGTCAAGTTGGACATGATGAAGGGCTACGATAGAGTGGAATGGGTATTTCTGTAGAGGACTTTGGAGAGTTATGGCTTTGCGGTAGGCTGGATTGATATGATTATGAGATGTGTGACAACGGCTCGCTTCTCGGTCAAGTTAAACGGGGGCTTTTCTCGGTTTTTGTACCCTCAAGGGGGCTCCGGCAGGGTGACCCCCTTTCTCCATACTTGTTTCTCTTCTGTGCCGAAGGTTTTTTGGTTCTTCTGAGAAATGCCTAAAGAGAAAGCTTGATTAAGGGAGTTAGTTTTGGGAGCACTGGCCCCCATGTTACTCATTTATTGTTTGCAGATGACAGTGTGGTGTTCCTTGAAGGAACAACCACTAACCTTCGAGCCCTTAAGAACATACTGAATACTTATGAGGCGACATCGGGTCAGAAAGTAAACCTACAAAAATTTGCTATATATTTTGGTAAGGTGTGTAAGGAGGAGGACAAGGAACATTGGAAGCAACCATAAGCATTGAGTTCGAACCGTTGAGTGAAAAATATTTGGGGCTACCAACAGTGGTTGGCAAGTCCAAGGAGGGCTCTTTCAAATATGTGAGAGAAAGTTCAGCTGGGAAAGTTTCTGGATGGAAAGGGCAAGGACTATCTAAAAAAGCAAGAGAGGTGCTTATCAAATTAGGACTACAATCAACACCGACTTTTACCATGAGTTGCTTCTAGCTCTCAAAGAAGATGTGCCGGAACCTGACTGCAATCTCTTCGAAATTCTGGTGGGGCGAAGCCAATGATGAAAAGAAGGTGAATTGGATTGCGTGGGACAAGATGTGTTTGGCAAAGAGCGAGGGCGGTATTGGGTTCAGAAATTTTGAAGCCTTTAATCAAGCGTTACTAGCTAAACAAGCGTGGTGAATCCTCCAAGTCCCCTCTTCTCTGTGTGCACGAGTTCTTAAGGCAAGGTATTCCAAGGATAATTGCAATATGTCTGCAACATGTCCTAGTGGAGCTTCATACACTTTTAGGAGTATCTTACATGGACATGACTTGCTGAGAGAGGGGCTTGTCTGGAGGATAGGAGATGGATCATTGGTAAATGTTCATCATGCTAACTGGATCCCGAGAAAAGGTAGCATGAGACCCCTTGGTCAGGTGTACATCCCAGGTGGCTAATGCTTGATCCAGTAATTAAATTCACGAGTACTGTTATGTCCTTCACCTAACCTAACCTCTCGCGGCGCTCCCGTGGGCGCCCCGAGGGGAACCCATCCCGGCCGCCGCCTCTCTGCTCCCTCCTCTGCCCACCTCCCTCGCCGCCGCCCGGTGGCGCCGCCGGGCGAAGCCAGGCCGGCCGGGGCGGCGGCGGGGCCTTCCTTTCCCCTCCGCCCATGGTCATGGCCGACGCGGGACGGCTTTCCGAGCGGGGGCGCTAGCCTATGGCGGGGGCTAGCGGCGCGGCGGCACTCCGTCGGGTGGCCTGCCCTGGCGGCGACCTGGTGGGCGGCCGCGGCGCGGCGGCTGCGGCGGGTCAGATCGGGCGGTGGCGGGCCGGCACGCCTTCGGCTAGATCCGCGCGGATTTGGTCCCTGGCTGTAGCGGGCATCGCGGGGTGGCTGCATAGAGGTGGATTGCAACGGCGTGGCTGCAACCACGTGGTCGGCCGGTCTGCGCGCAGCGGCGGCGGGACTGCTCCGGCGTCTGCTCGTCGGCGGCTTTCTCGGACGGCGACCCGTGTACAAGAGATGGAGGTCTTCGATCAGATCTGGGTGAAAACCTGCTTTTGGCTATTGCCTAGGCCGGCGATGGCGACGCTGTCTGCATCGTTCCCTTCCTGAAGGCATCGTCGTGGAGAAGTTCAAGGCCACTCTCTGCTACCTCCAGGGGAAACCCTAGATCGGTAGATCGGATGACGGCGGCTCTCTGGTGTCATTTCCCCCCTGGGGGTGTCATTCTTGGAGGTGCACACGGCTCGAGGGACTAGAGGACGACGACTTTGGTGGAGCGGTGCTTCATCTTTCACATTGATGGTGGCGGATCTCGGCGGCATGGTGCTGTGGAGACTCGGCGTCTGATGCGCGGAGATGGACTCGTGCAGGAGGAGGAAGCTGTCTGGCGTCATGGTGACGTCGATGGCAGAGTGGCCAGACAAGGTAGAAACCTCAATATGATCTGAAGACGGACCTGTGGAAGATGGCGGCGACGACACACGAGTGCGTCTGACCGGATTGTGCCCCAGACCCGGTATGTGGCTCGGCTGGGGCTTCCGAATGAGTTTCGGCTTCCGGCTTTTGATGTTAGGCTTGGTGAGTGGTTTGGGTAGTGGCCCAGCTAGCACCCCCTAATCATTTTGGATAGGAGTAGCGGCATAGGTTGCCAAGATGGTGGATTCAGACACATTGTTGTAACACTTTGTACGGTCCTCGAGAATAATCAATAAAGTGGCCGTATGCATCTCCCAGATGCAGAGGCCGGGGGTCATCCTCCTTTTCTAAAAAAAAAGTTGTACATCCCAGGTACGACTCGGGTGAGTGATCTTCTAACTCGGGAGGGAGATGCTTGGGATCAAGCGAAGCTTCAGGAAATGTTTACTGTTTCAGATGCAAATGATATAAAACAAGTAACCATTGGGGGTCCAGGCACATCTGATTTTTTGGCATGGAACTACACAAAGAGTGGCCAGTTCATTGTGCGGTCAGCATACCATCTGCGGATGTCCATGAATATAGCAAGGTCCGGATGGCCGAACCCTCGTCTTCAGTTGTGATGCACAAAAACTGGCTGGCGGTATGGAATACAAATGCACCTGGTAAAGCGAAAATTCATATGTGGAGACTTATCCGAAATGGATTGGCTGTTGGATCAGAACTACACCGAAGGAAGATCAAGCAAGGGGTCTTCTGTCCGGCTTGCAGAAGAGAGGAGACCTTGCTCCGTCGATTCTGGAGATGTGCACACTCAGTCATGTTCTGGAAGTGTTTAAGCTCGGAGAAAGGGGTTCTGGTGGCGATCCCACCGGCTTCAGACGGATCCCAGCACGAGCTCGCTTCCTGGCTGCTACAATGGTTCGGAGGGGCAAGTGAGCAAGAGAAAGAGTTAATGATCCAAGCAGTTTACGAGCTCTGGTTAGCAAGAAACGAAGCAAGAGATGGCAAACGAATTGCTGATGCTCGAGTTGTAGTAGAAACTGTTTTCTCGCATGTGCAGGACTGGGAAATGGTAAATGCGCCACCGCCCAAAGTTCCATCCACGACACTGGTCGAGCAATGGAAACCACCAGAAAATGGATGGCTAAAACTGAACTCGGATGGGGCGCTTGCCAAGAGCCAGGACAGAGGAGGTGGCGGCGTTGTTCTCAGGGATCATGCTGGTGCGTTCAGAGAGGCGGCGAGCTGTGTGTTCAACGGTGTAAGTGACCCTGAAGTGGCTGAGATTTTGGCTTGCAGCAAAGCAGTGCAGACGGCAGTCCAGCGAGGCGCGCAGAAGATTCACCTTGAAGTGGACAACAAAGGTGTGGCTGCAATGATAAATGACAAGGAACGCAACCTGTCGGCGGCGGGGGCGATCATTCAGGAGGTCAAAGCACTACTCAATACCAGGCAAGACTACAAGGTCACTTGGGTAAGGTGTTCTGGGAATAATGCCGCGCATGTGCTCGCGAGAGAAGGGTTAGGCCTTGTTTCCAGCAAGGAATGGCCTGTAGTGCTACCAGGCTGCATTTTATCTGTAATTTCAGACGAAATCCCATCTGTGGGTAACTAAATAAAACAACGTACTGATTCTCAAAAAAAATCTCTATCTCTTTTCTTTTGAGAGAGAGATACCTCTTTCTCTATCTCTACTATTAAAAATGAGTAAGATTCCTTTGAGATTAGAAAAATTGACGGGGATGAATAACATTTACATAGAAAAGGTTCAGAAAACAATGTTTCCACCATATATTTTTTTGTTATTATTTACGTTTAGAAGTGATGTCAGAGTATGTAAAGCCGGACTTGGCAAATCCATCCCCCTATACGTCCGCGGACGCGCCCGGACACGTCCACGTATACTGACTGGGCATTTCCTATATCCACGCATTCACACCCGCGTATATCACATTTCGTGAGAATGAAGATATGGGTCATACTTGCATATGGTATTATTATCTGGACCATTGGGTGGGCTGGATCTGCAGGTGGGAAGCGCATTGAATGAAAAGGATGCGAGCGGTGAAAATTGCCGTATATTGGGTGGCAAGCGTATGCACGCCGTATGTACAGCCGCACGGCAGGGCGTGGCAGGTCCACCTTCCGGGAAACGGCGTTCCTATCATGTGCTGGACAGAAGCAGCGAATTATTTTATTAAATGTATTGTACCATGAACTATGAATGCTAGTACAGCGCAGTACTTCCAGTGTGCAACTTTGGTGCATTTGAGTTATCAGGGATGATGTTTCAAGTCCTAACCTGGTTTAATGTTGAGAAGTTGTATCCTCCATGATTTGCTTTACTGAGTCGTACGCTGGCGCAGACGCACAGTACAGTTTTTATAATTAAAAAAAATCAAAATTCAGGCAGAAACTAACCATTACATCAGTGCATCAATCACATAATTAAAAAACAAAGAACACCAGCATCAATAGAACCTTACTTCCTAGTAAAACAAAACATGAATGTATACCACCGAAAACTGCAAAGGGCTTACATATTTACTCCCTCCGCCCGGAAATACTTGTCGGCGAAAATAATGTATCTAGACGTATTTTAGTTCTAGATACATTTATTTTTATCAATTTTTGTGACAAGTATTTTCAGACGGAGGAAGTATTATTTAGTACTTTGAAAGTTCATTTGCAAAAGGCTACACTGAAAAGTTGCTAAAAACTGTTACATTTGTTCATAAGCAGAAAAGGACTAAGGAAAAAAATCCTTTAACTTAGAACAAGTGTCTAGGTTTCCAACCACGGCAGTTTGTGTTTACTGTTCAGACATCCAACTGTTAAACATCTTGTGGTGGAAAAATGCTTCCTACGCCGTCCAGGACCAGACCTTTATTGCCGCATTAATTGAGTGACAGATGTGGGCCATGTGAACTGTTCAATAAAATCAATATTATGACTATAAAGAGATATACGGGAACCTATACATTAAGTGGGCTTGGATCCCAAAACACATCATCGGTTCAGATAGTAAGAGCAAATGCTCATATGAGCCATATCGAATTTCCGATATTTCGTCCCTTATATCAATCAGTACCTCCTAATAAAGAGAATAGGTATTTTTAGCCCGTCATTGCTATTTTATAGAAAACCCATGAAATTTCTAACATTAAACCCGTAGTACATATCAAATGTTTTTTAAAATATTCATATCTTTTAAACCGTAACTCCAAATTTAACATGTTATATATGGAATTTGATTACAAAAATATATAAAATCTGAATATATTGTTATTTTACCTATTAACCATTAAAAAATACTATCTAGGGTGTAATCTTAATCAACAGTCCATTATCCATCTTTCTTTCATATCGGTACTAATCCGGATTGTGGATGAACATCTCAGCAAAATCAGAATTGGAGACGAAATTAAAGATCACTTGTCCGTTTCTTTCTATGTATTAAATCTACATGCAAGCCTTGTTTAAATAGAAGACATGTGGAATTTAAACTTGCGCTTTTGTAGGTAAAGGCCATCTTTGTTTGGGCCGTAGCTACAGATACTCAGATTACAGACATATTTTATAAATTAAGAGCGTGTGATATTCTTTTCTCCCATTGCAATGCACGAGCCTTTTGCTAGTTCATATTAAACCATGCAACGTTGATAAAAGTTACATAAATCATGAGCGGACATACAAATGCACAATTGGTTCATCAAAAGATCACAACCGGATCATCAAAATATAGCCAAAGTTCAAATAATACACATAATACGGCGAACAAGTTCAAACTACTTCTAAAAACTTGAAATTAAGACGGATCTTCACCACTTTCTTGCCGGCCCTTTGCCCTTCCGGTCGCCGGCGCAGCTGTAGGAGTCCGTAGTAGGTGGTGGATCCACGTCGGAGCCGCCGGACCCATTGTTGGAGGACGAATCTGAGATAACGATGTAGCCCTGCAAGCGCCAGACGACGCGGTCTTGCTTGACTTGAGCTTGGCCACCCTCGCCGCCTCCCGCTCGGATTGCTCAATGCCGAGCCAGAGCTTCTTGGTGTTGATCCTTCGGAGCTGTCGGGCCTTCGTCTCCACCTCTGTCAGTGATCAGCGGCACACCCACTCGAAGAAACGGTCCTCCTCGTCGGGCACCTAGAGACGGCGGGCGGACTGCCCAGACCAGTCGGACCCGTCCGCCATCTCCCTTGCCCTCTGCCTCTCACAGCGGGCGACACGTGCCTCCGACTCCGGAGAACGCATTCGCGGCATCGGCAGAGCAGGCACTAGAACCCAGCACTACCTGCGCAAAGCAGCGGCCGGAGGTGAAGGAGGCCGTCGGCAGGAGGAGCAGATCGGGCAGACCTCGTAGATCCACGCGCAAATGTTATGGTTTCAGTTTGTTTCGTCAATGTATTTAGAGCATTTCTAATTGATCACCTATATCAATTTAGTGGAGTAAGTTCGGCTTTTTACTCCACTAAGTTTGACCTAACAGATCCCCTATACGGGTTAGTGGAGTAAATTATTTACTTCATCCCTAAAAATCTGAGTATATTTACTCCATCCCCATGTGGCGGAGTAAAACCGGCGCCTCTTCTCCCCGCCTCCTCTTCCCCCCTCCCCACATCGTCTCCAACACGGCCCCCGCCCTCCCCCGCCCCTCGGATGGCCGGACGTGGTGGCCGTCGGTCCCCGCCGCTGATCTGCACACTACAAAAAAAGACACATTCATGACATTTTGGGACGAACAATTTTTTCTGTCATACTTATGACACTTCTGTGACGATAATTGTGACAAAACCCGATATCATCATAGATGTGGTGGGCTCCTACTTCTATGACAAAAAATCATGACAGAAAATGGGCTTTTCGTCCTGGGCGGGCCGGAAACGCAACTGCATGACATTCTTTGGGCCGTCCATGACGGAAAAAACTATGGTAGAAGCGAGGGCGAGGAAAATATCAGGGAGTTGCCGGTTACGGTGGGTGGTCGGGGGCCGAGCGATGCGCGTTTCTCTCGTACCGTACGCGTGTGGGTGCGAGGCATTGGGCTCTAACTGAACCCGAGTGAGGCGTCGCCTAACTGAACCCGAGCGATTACACAGCAGGCTATGCATTACTGAACCAAAGCGATCGAGCGATTCCTTCGCTGCTGCTGCTAACTGAAGCCGGTCGATGCTGCCTCTGGATGAACAATGAGCGTTCCGTGGGGGGGGAGGGGGGGGGTTGGGGTTAGATGAACAGTTCCTGGTGGGGGTGGATGAACAGGACCCCGTGGTGTTGCCTCTGGATGAACAGGACCCCGATCGATCGAGCCGGTTGGGGCTGGATGAACAGGCCCCCGTGGAGGGCTGGATGAATAGGACGACCACATAGAGGGATGGTTGAACAGTAGCCGGTGGAGGGCTGGATGAATAGTGGCACATGGAGGGGTGGTTGAACAGGACCCCGTGGAGATGGCTGGTTGAATAGTAGCCGGTGGAGTAGCGCACGGTGGAGGCTGGATGAATAGGAGCCCGTGGATGAATAGTCGCAGGTGGAGGCTGGAGGAGGTCGATGGTGGATGAACAGTAGCCCGTGGAGGCTGGAGGAGGTCGATGGTGGAGATGAACAATATCCCGTGGAGTCCCGTTTTGTGGTTCGCCACACCGCTCCCGATGAACAGGACCCCCGTTTCGACCGTAGCGCTCCAACACTAGTCCATTTCCTCCGTTTTGCGGTACGCCACACCCCTCCCGATCAATAGGACCCCGTTTGGACCGTAGGAGGTCCAACATAAGCCCGTTTCCTCCGTTTTGCGGTACGCCAGACCCCTCCCAATGAACAGGATCCCGTTTCGAACATGGCAGGTCGAACACAAGGCCGTTTCCTCCGTTCTGCGGTACGCCAGGCCTCGTTTCCATCGGCTGTTCCGTCCAAGCCCTCCCGATGAACACGATGACGCATTATGTTCCGACCTAGCCGGTTGGCTCCCCATGATCACGACGACGACGCAGTTTTTCCATTCTGACCTAGCAATGTACACGAGCCCTGGCCATACATATGCGTGAGTAGGCGTTCAAGACCCCGCCCGTATGTACATACGTGGCCATATTTTCTTTCTTGCACACTAGCCGTTGTATGTACGTGTACATGCTACGTGCACGCCTCTACTACGACATGTGCGCGCCTCTACATCGACCAGTATGTACGTACACGTTCGCGACCAGAATGCCAACGCTACATACACTTCGACCAGGTGGGTCCCGACTGTCAGGCACTTCCTTGCGTGCGAAGATGTAGCTGGTGGGTCCCAGCAGTCAGGGGGGCGAATCGTTTTTTTTTTGCCCGGACACACTTCCTTGCGTCTGAAGATGTAGCTGGTGGGTCCCAGCAGTCAGGGCGGAAACATTTTTTCACGAAATACGGTTGCCCGTCCGGTGGGTCCCTACTGTCAGGTGGAGGAATAATTATTGTCCGTGTAATATGGAGGCACTTCCTTGCTGCGGCCGTGGACCCAGCTGTCAGCCTCTCCACGTACAGTACTCTTCTGATGGAAGTTGGTTGTTGACCACTTTGACCACGCCGCGCCGAGAGGACCAAGGCGGTGGACGACTGCGAGGCCTAGGAAGGGGACGACGCGGATCTGGGGAAGACGTGGCAGTAGATGCCCACGGGGAGAGGAGTACGAGGGTTCACTGGTTCGGCTGCGGTGTGAGGCTGCTGTCGCTGCAGAATAATAGGGGGTGTGGGTGAGTAGAGGGATGGCCTGGCCAGCGGTGGGAGTAGTAGGGGCCGGTGAGGCCTCCTCGGCATCACAGCCGGCCATGGGAGGCAGGAGCACGCGGCACAATCGGTGCTAGTTTGGGCGGCTGGAGCAAGAAGTACAGAGGTTGAAGAAGCACTACGGCCGTTGGATGAACATTGTATGGTAACTAGATCTAGAATCCATGGAGATGCATAGCAATGAGGGGGAGAGTGTGTCTACGTACCCTCGTAGACCATAAGCGGAAGCGTTTAACAACACGGTTGATGTAGTCGAACTTCTTCTAGCTCCGACCGATCAAGTACCGAATGTACGACACCTCCGAGTTCTGCACACGTTCAGCTCGGTGACGTCCCTCTCCTTCTTGATCCAGCAAGACATCGAGGTAGGAGATGAGTTCCGTCAGCACGACGGCGTGGTGATGGTGATGGTGAAGTGATCTCCACAGGGCTTCGCCTAAGCACTACGAAGATATGACTTGGGGTGTAAACGATGGAGGGGGGGTGCCTCACACGGCTAGCCAATTGTCTGGTGTGTGCTAGGGGCACCCCCCACATATATATAGGTGGGAGGGGGAGGGGAGGCTCCCAGGAGGTGCCCAAGTAGGTCGAATACTACTTGAGGTCTCCCTTTGGGCAACACCCCCCTGCCATATTTGCCAGAGGGGGAAGGAAAGAGGAGGAGGAGGCCAAATCCCCCCTTTCCTTTCTCTTCCCCTCTTTCCTTCTCCCCCTGGTTCGGCCCATATGGGGGGCGGACCAGCCCCTGGTGGCTCGTGCGTTTCCCCTCTTGGCCCATAAGGCCCATATGTTTTGCCGGGGGTGCCCGGAACCTCTTCTGGTGACCCGATATGTACCCGGTACCCTCCGGAACACTTCCGGTGTCCGAATAGTATCGTCCTATATATCAATATTTACCTATCGACCATTTAGAGACTCCTCATCATATCCGTGATCTCATCCGGGACTCCGAACAACATTCGGTCACCAAAATCACATAACTCATATAATGCTATATCATCATCGAACGTTAAGCGTGTGGACCCTACGGGTTCGAGAACTATGTAGACATGACCGAGACACCTCTCCGGTCAATAACCAATAGCGGAACCTGAATGCTCACATTGGCTCCTACATGTGTCGGCATTCTGGGAATGGGGGTCCCCAAACTTGCCAGCATGCGGCCCGCAGCGTGGCTCAAGCGGTGGCCCAGTACGGCCCGTCTTCATCAACCCAAGCTCAAGACCCTCGCGAGGGGCCAAGCCTCACGGGGCATACGACACAAGGCCTCCTCAGGGGCGGCCTCACCAGGCAGGCCCGCGAGGAGGCGGAGAGATCAAGGCAAGGGGTACCTCGCGAGGTGCTCATGACGCAAGCCATGGTGATTGAGACCAGGCGAGCGCCAGCTTGTGCAGTGTCCTTGTTTCCCCTTTGGTACAAAGGGGGCAAGCGCAGGCGCAGAGTACCGAGGCATCAAGCAAAGGTTTCCATATCAGTGCAACAAGACCAAGACCAGCAGAGCGGCAGGACGAAGGTCACCCTGGAGCCCAAGACGGCGTCATCACCAGTGCCTTTGGCAGTCGAAGACCACCTTTAGTCAGGATAGCTTGTACTAGTTGTCCCCTTTCAAAATGGCCGTTGTTGGCTCCCTTCCCGCTCAATATTTGGGGAGAGGACCAGGGCCTCTATAAATAGGATTAGCCACCACCAAGGCAACCCCGACCGATCTGGGACCAAATCCTTCCCAAGCAGAACACCACAAGAACACCTCTCGCGTGACTGTTCTTCCTTTGTACTATTCATCATAAGCCCACGAGGCAATCCACCACACCACACTGGAGTAGGGTATTACACCACGACGGTGGGCCGAACCAATATAAATCTTGTGTCCCTTGTGTTGTTCATCGTGCTAGCTTAGAATCGCGGCGAGCTTTTGGGGCGTAGATCGGTAGGGAGAAGATCTTCATGTGCACCCCAGAGTTCCAACGTTAAGGGTTTTGCCGAAACCCAACATCCAACATTTAGCGCGCCAGGTAGGGGTGCGCCGGAACTCTCCCTTCCATCAACTCGCTCTCCACTGACACCGCGCTTCACCCCCATGGCGGAAAACATGCCTCCAGCTCCAGCGGCCGATGCCGGTGCTGGGTCCAGGGGGCTCTAAGCCTTGGCCCCCGCCTTGCGGCAGGTACAGTGGCCACGCAAGTTCAAGCCAGAGATGCCGTCGCGCTATAACGACGCGACGGATCCGCTAGTTTTTCTGCTGGCATATGAGGAGGCCGTCCTCAAGGCCAACGGCGATGAAAAGGCCATGGATAACTAGTTTCCCATGGCCCTCACCGGCGCACCGCGTGCTTGGCTGCTCAACCTGCCAACATCCTCCGTGGCCTCCTGGGAGGAGCTGTGCAACTTCTTCCTCACCCACCACGCGGGGACGGTACCCCCGGTTGTCGCAGCTCTCCTGGGCGGCGCGCAGGCACCACCCTCAGACCGTCACACCAAGCCGTTCTTCCGCCAGATCGACGCCGCCCTCGCGCAGCAAGGAGCTCCTCCGGGTTGGGAGGCATCCAAGGCCGACCTAATCTTCGACTTGGACGACCACCCTATCAACACCACCTGCTCGGGTGCGCTCCTGATTCTTTGCACGCCCACCGTCTGCCAGGTGGCCATCACCAAGATCCTCATCGAAGGTGGAGCCGGCCTCAATGTGCTCTCGGTGGAGGCCTTCAGCCTCCTCCATGTACCACTGGAATGGCTCCGACCCAGCAAGCCCTTCTTAGGCGTCG
The DNA here is from genome assembly GCF_018294505.1 of Triticum aestivum. NCBI lineage: Eukaryota > Viridiplantae > Streptophyta > Magnoliopsida > Poales > Poaceae > Triticum > Triticum aestivum. Next base: position 421,298,932 of record NC_057795.1, on the reverse strand, counting down.
GAGGCGGTTCCTCCAACTCCCTTGGGCAGATCCGCCTTCCTGTGACCTTCGGTACCCACAACAACTACCGCACGGAGCTGATCGATTTTGACATCGCCCATATTGGCCTCCCGTACAATGCCATTCTTGGATACCCGGCTCTGGCTCGGTTCATGGCAGCGACCCATCCGGCCTGCAACCTCATGAAGATGCTCAAGAGCAGCGGCATCCTCACCATAGCAGGAGATACCAAGGACGCTCTACTGACTCTCAAGCTCGCCCTCAAGACAGTCGCAGCAACACAACCTGCCGGCACGGGCACCTCCAAGGCCAAGGGGTCTGCACCGACCAAAAAGAAGCAGCTAATCACCCAGGACAAGGCGGAGACCAAGCAGGTGCCAGTTGAGGAGGATGGATCCTCAGGCGCCACCTTCACCATAGGTGCCAACCTCGACCCCAACCAAGAGGAGGCGTTCGTGAAGTTCTTGCGCGCGAACAAGGATGTGTTCGCATGGGAACCCAATCAGCTAGTGGGGGTCCCGAGAGAGGTAATAGAGCATCACTTGAATGTGTGCCCCAATGTACGCCCCGTGAAGCAGAAAGCAAGGCGGCAGTCCACCGAGAAGCAGGCCTTCATCGTCCAAGAAACCCGCAAGCTGGAGGCAACAGGTGTCATTCGCGAGGTTCGCTACCCCGAATGGCTGGCAAACCCCGTTGTTGTGCCGAAGAAAGGGGGAAAGGAGCGCATGTGCATCGACTTCACCAACCTCAACAAGGCATGCCCCCAAGATACGTTCCCGCTCCCCCACATCGACCAAATTGTTGACTCGACCCAGAGAAGTGTGTGTTTGGCGTTCCTTCCGGCAAACTTCTGGGCTTCCTCGTGTCCCACACAGGGATTGAGACCAACCCGAAGAAGGTCAAGGAAATCGAAGACATGAGTCCACCACAGGCCCTCAGAGAAATGCAGAAGCTGGAGGGGCGCGTGACGGCATTAGGGCGCTTCATCTCCAAGCTGGGAGAGCGCACCCTGCCTTTATTCAAGCTGATGAAGAAGAAGGGCTCGTTTGAGTGGACACAGGAGGCCGACCAAGCGTTCCAAGATCTCAAGAAGTATCTAACCAGCCCTCTTGTGATGGTGGCACCACGCCCTCTCGAGCCCCTGGTTCTCTACCTCGCCGCCACACCTTACTCCGCCAGTGCAGCTTTAGTGGCGGTTCGGGAAGAGCGCCAGACCAAAGATGCGTCACGATCGGCCACGCCCCCGGCCGTGGCGGTGCAAGACCAAGGAGGCCCCGTGAAGACCATGGTCTTGGCAGATGAGGACCAGCCCCAGTAGGAGGATGCCCCCGGGGGTGAAGAGGCCGCGCCAGGCATCCAGGCGCTGGGGGCTTCGTCACCTCAGGAGGCTTCAAACCCTCTGGAGGGCGCCCACCTTGTCGGCACACCCGCCCTTGTCGAGCATCCGGTGTACTTTGTCAGCACGGTGTTGCGGGATGCAAGGGAACGATACCCTATGCCCCAGAAGCTCTTGCTCACACTGTTGGTAACTTTGCGTAAGCTGCAACACTACTTTCAAGGTCACCCCATCAAAGTCGTCTCTACCTACCCATTGGAAAGGGTACTCAGAAGCCCCAACTCCGCTAGATGGGTCGCTGAATGGAACATCAAGTTGCAAGTGTTTCAGTTGGAATTCTGCACAACCAGGGTCATCAAGGGAGCCACGCTTGCAGATTTCATGGCAGAATGGACAGAGGCGCCAGGACTCGAAGCAGGCGAAGATCAGTCGCTCTCCCCAGGAAGTGAAGCGCCGGATGGCTGGGTCATGCACTTCGATGGAGCATTCTCGCGGCACGGCGCGGGGGCTGGTGCAATGCTCATATCCCCCACTCAGGACAAGCTCTGTTACACCATGTAGCTTTGTTTCCAGCATGGCGAGAAGGTCTCTAACAACATAGCAGAATACGAGGGCCTCATAGCAGTCTTGAAAACTGCGACAACATTGGGAGTGAAACGCCTCACCATCAAGGGCAATTCACAGCTCCTCGTCAACTTCTCCAACAAAGTGTACGAGCCGAAGGACGAGCACATGGAAGCGTATCTTGCGGAGGTGCACAGAATGGAAAAGCAGTTTTTGGGGCTAGGGTTGCAGCATGTGCCCCGCGGCACCAACCAAGAAGCGGATGACATTGCCAGGAGGGCATCCAGGCGGTTGCCTCAGGAGCCTGTCATTTTCGAGGAACGACTCTTCAAGCCATCAGCGACACCGTCACTTTCAAGCACCACACAGTCTCGGGAGGAGCTCCCTCAACTGCCTGCCACAGGAGCCCAGGCCTGTGTCCCGACCTCGGGAGCACGTTTACTCCTGGCGCTGGAGCCTCAGGAGGGATGCTGGACCACAGAACTCAAGGACTACCTGATGCAAGGGACACTGCCAGAGACGGAGGAGGACGCGGAACGTGTGGCCCGGCAGGCCATGGCCTACTGCATCCAAGATGGAGAGCTCTACCGGAAGCGATCAAATGATGTTTCCCTGCGTTGCATCTCCAGGGAGCAGGCGAAGGAGTTGCTGGCCGACATACGGGGGGGAGATTGTGGGCATCACTCGTCATCGCAAACCCTCGCCGGCAAGGCATTCCGCAGCGGGTTCTACTGGCCCACGGCGCTCAACGACGCAATCGAACTAGTGAAAGCCTGCAAACCCTACCAATTCCACGCCAAGCAGATCCATCAGCCAGCTCAGGGCCTACAGACCATCCCACTCTTATGGCTGTTCGCGGTCTGGGGGCTGGATATCTTGGGCCCGTTTCCCTGGGCGCCTGGGGGCTACCGCTACCTCTACGTCGCCATCGACAAGTTCACCAAGTGGGCAGAGCTGGGAGCCTTCCGCACCATCCCAGCCGGTTCTGCAGTCAAATTCATCAAGGGCCTTATGAGCCGGTTCGGGGTCCCGAATCACATCATCACTGACAACGGTTTGCAGTTCACCAGCAATATCTTAAAAACATATTGTGCTAACCTTGGAACGCAGATATGCTACGCTTCGGTGGCGCACCCCCGGAGCAATGGCCAGGCCGAGCGTGCCAACGCAGAGGTCCTAAAAGGCCTCAAAATCAGGACCTTCAAGAAGAAGTTGGAGGCCTGCAGCAGGGGCTAGTACAACGAGCTCCAGTTCGTGCTGTGGTCCATCCGCACTACCGCCACGAAGTCGACTGGCGAGACCCTGTTCTTCCTTGTTTATGGAGTAGAGGCGGTCCTCCCTCACGAGGTTAGGCGTCGCTCCACACGGGTCCTAGCATTTGTCGAAGCGCAACAGGACGCCATGCGGGGGATGGACTTTATGCTAGGGGAGGAGCACCGTCGAGAGGCCGCACTACGAGCATTAAGATACCAGCAGGCACTGCAGCGGTATCATTGCCACAACATACACCCCAGGACTCTCGAGGTAGGTGACCTTGTACTCAGGTGGGTGCTCTCCAGGGAAGGGCTGCATAAGCTCTCGCCCATGTGGGAGGTCCCGTTCAAGGTTTTTCATGTTTCCAGGACTAGCACCGCGCGCCTGGAGACTCAGGAGGGGGTGCCCATCCCAAATGCTTGGAACATTCAGCACCTCCGGAAGTTCTACCGCTAAGGAAAGGCCCAGTGCCTGTGAAGAAAGCCCGGTGCCTGTGAAGTCGTCGCCCAAAGAAAGGCCTAGTGCCTGTGAAGAAGGCCGGTGCCTGTGAAGCTCGCCGTCCAAAGAAAGGCCCAGTGCCTGTAAAGAAGGCCCGGTGCCTGTGAAGATCGCCGTCCAAAGAAAGGCCCAATGCCTGTAAAGAAGGCCCGGTGCCTGTGAAGCTCTCCGTCCAAAGAAAGGCCCAGTGCCTGTGAAGAAGGCCCGGTGCCTGTGAAGATCGCCGCCCGTGACACTCTCACGTAATAATGAGTTGGGGCCGTACACGCCCTGGAGTCTCCGGAGTGCCGCCCTTGGGCCTCGGGGGCTTCCGCCCATGCTAAGTGGAAGCACTTAGCTCCACGCTGGTGAGAAGACATCAAAGACTAGACTAGGTGCCGGGCGCGGCTTTTCTTTTGCTTTCCGCAGTTGGCTTGTTATCCCTTGCTTGGACCTTTATTGAAGTTGCTTCTGGTGTTGTTTGCCGTCTTCTTCCCCTGTTCTCTATTTTCGACCTTTATCTTGCCAGCTCCCTCTCTCTCGCAACCACGCGAGGGGGCTATGCGGGCGCCCTCGTGAGCTCTTTCTCACCTAGTTTTCACGAGGCTCTCTCGATCAGGTTCACAACAGGAGCACCCCTCCCGGTCCGTGCCCACGGGCATCGCGACACCAAGCACCGGGCCCCAGCAGGCACTCCTCGCGACCAAGGTTCGGAAACTACTCCCCGAACTGACCTTTGCAGGTCTTAAGACGCTCGGCGAGGCCTCGAGCGGGTACCTCGCGAGGCGAAAACTACTACAAACATCCCGAGATAAGTTGTTCTTACACGCATGCACATAACCGCAACGACATAACACAACACAGGAACAACAAATGTAGCACGATAATTAGAGGATTATAGTTTGTTGCACGCCCCACACAGGGCTCCATACTTCTCTCTCTATCTCAATGCAGGAAAAGGAGAAAAACAAAATAAAGCAGTGCGCAGCTCGTGAGAAGGGATCTGCGTCACCCTCCTGAGCTCAATCCGACTCCGCCTCGCGCTTCACCGGGGCGCGGCAATGGGACGACCCGCTACCACCCTCGAAGCAGGCGCGGCAGCCTGGTGGCTGATCGCGGCCACCGCTGGAGGAGATGTCGCCGGAGGAGGAGCCGCTGAAGCTCGACGGGCTGCGGTCGCTGCCGGGGGCTGGTTCGCCTTCGCCCTAGTCACGGCCGTCACCAAGGCCAAGCACCCCGTCGTCATCATTGTCTTCAGGGCAACACCCAGCACGGCGGCCATCTTCTCCGAACACCCTCACGTAGAGGGTCGCGTCGCCATCGAACTTAAAGTGGAGGGTGCACCGCCTGCCCAGTCCACGCGCGCGGGCAAACACTTGCCAGCCCCAGGCCAGGGCCACGTTCCCCACGGCAGAAACCTCCACCGCGACCCAGGAGGCCCTGCTACAGCAGCCGTCTGCCTCCAGCCAGAGCCCGCCGGGGCCGCCGGGCGGCAGTTCACCAGCGAAGAAACGAGGGAGCTAGAGCCAGTTGCCGACCGGGTTATCTGTCCACACAACAAACTCCAGTAGCACCTCCGCCGAATGGAAGTACGGCCGGGGAGGCCGCGCAGTCACGACACGCCTTTCTCCATCGACTGGGCTGCCTTGATACGGGCGGCCACCACTGCATGAAGGACCACCACCACGACCACGGGAAGCTGTGGCGGGGGTCGCAGGATGCTTGCGAGGGCGGCCTCGGTTGCGCTTGAGCGGCGGAGAGCCAGGCCCTTCCCGGCGAGCCTTTCCCTTCTCCGCGGCAGAAAACCTCTTCAGGGGCGCCATGGGAGATGTTGCAAGCAGCGGACGCGAGGTGTAAGAAGAAGCGGGAGGAGCAAGAAGAGATGAATAACGGGGGCTTGTGCCCCTCCCTCTTTATACCCCCGAGGAGGCCAACCATCGGCCTCCATGATCACAGGTAATGATAACCATGTTTCTATGCATCAAGGACTCATCAAATTGGGCAGTTGCCGAGGCAGCATGGGGAAGCAGAGACGTCCACGTCCAATCATTTGCCATGCGTCGACCAAGGCTGCAGGCTGTTGGGGCCCGCGGCGCTCCGCACTTGCCCTTTGGCTTTGCTGCTAAGCCAAGTCCGAGCGCGCCTTGGGCCCGGGGGCTACTGTCGGTGTTCTTGGAACAGGGGTCCCCAGACTTGCCTGCCTGCGGCCCGCAGCGTCGCTCAAGCGGTGGCCCAGTACGGCCCGTGTTCATCAACTCAAGCTCAAGACCCTCGCGAGGGGCCAAGCCTCGCGGGGCGGACGACACAAGGCCTCCTCAGGGGCGGCCTCCCTAGGCAGGCTTGCGAGGAGGCAGAGAGATCAAGGCAAGGGGTACCTTGCGAGGTGCTCATGACGCAAGCCATGACGATCGAGACCAGGTGGGCGCCAGGCGGGGGCCAACTTGTGTAGTGTCCTCGTTTCCCCTTTGGTGCAAAGGGGGCAAGCGCAGGCGCAGAGTACTGAGGCATCAATTAAAGGTCTCCATATCAGTGCAACAAGACCAAGACCAGCAGAGCGGCAGGACGGAGGTCACTGTGGAGCCCAAGACGGCGTCATCACCAGTGCCTTTGGCAGTCGAATACCACCTTTAGTCAGGATAGCTTGTACTAGATGTCCCCTTCCAAAATGGGCATTGTTGGCTCCCTTCCCGCTCAATATTTGGGGAGAGGACCAGGGCCTCTATAAATAGGATTAGCTACCACCAAGTCAACCCTGGCCTATTTGGGACCATATCCTTCCCAAGCAGAACACCACTAGAATACCTCTCGTGAGGCTGCTCTTCCTCTGTATTGTTCATCATCATCCCACGAGGCAATCCACCACACCACACTAGAGTAGGGTATTACACCACAATGGTGACCCGAACCAGTATAAATCTTGTGTCCCTTGTGTTGTTCACTGTGCTAGCTTAGAATCGCGGCAAGGTTTTTGGGCGTAGATCGGTAGGAGAAGATCTTCGTGCGTACCCCAGAGTTCGAACCTTAAGGGTTTTGCCGGAACCCGATATCCAACAACATATTCTACGAAGATCTTTACCGGTCGAACCGTTATAACAACATACGTTATTCCCCTTATCTATCGGTATGTTACTTGTCCGAGATTCGATCGCCGGTATCTTCATACCTAGTTCAATCTCGTTACCGGCAAGTCTCTTTACTCGTTCCGTAATACGTCACCTCGTTACTAACTCCTTAGTCGTTTGCTTGCAAGCTTATGATGTGTATTACCGAGAGGGCCCAGACATACCTCTCCGATACTCAGAGTGACAAATCCTAATCTCGATCTATGCCAACTCAACAAACACCTTCGGAGATACCTGTATAGCATCTTTATAATTACCCAGTTATGTTGTGAGGTTTGATAGCACACAAGGCATTCCTCTGGTATCCGAGAGTTGCCTAATCTCATAGACGAAGGAATATGTATTTGGCATGAAGAAAGCAATATCAATAAAACTGAACGATCATAATGCTAAGCTAACAGATGGGTCTTGTCCATCACATCATTCTCCTAATGATGTGATCTCGTTATCAAATGACAAATCATGTCCATGGTTAGGAAACCTTAACCATCTTTGATCAACGAGCTAGTCAAGTAGAGGCTCACTAGGGACACGGTGTTTGTTTATATATTCACACATGTATTTAGGATTCCGATCAAGACAATTCCAGCATGAATAATAAACCTTTACCATGAATAAGGAAATATAAAATAACAACTTTATTATTGCCTCTAGGGCATATTTCCTTCAGTCGGTGATGAGGTTATCGTTATCTCCTTCGACGATGAGGTTGAAGGCGGCAAGGATGGCGGCAAGGTTGGCGGCGATGACAAGGAGTTTGACATCAACGACTGGAGGAGTGTCTTCCCCGACGACGACACCGGCCCAAACCCGGCTCGCTGCACACCATACCTGACGAGGAATAATTGGCTCAACCTCCACTTTGGCCGTAAGTAGTTTAGTTGCTTTTAGTTTAGTTTAAATTTATGTTTTATGTTTGGTTGTGCAAAACTATCTATGTTTATGTTTGAACGCATGCTACTTTCGGTTCAAATTGTTTCAAACTTGATCAAATTGAAGTTTACTCCATTAAATTTAGGGGATCGGCTAGTAACAGCCAAAAAATAGTGGAGTATATATATACTCCTTTGAGAGTTTTAATGCGTTAACTTTTAGGGGATCGGCCAGATATGCCCTTATACAGTAATAATGTAGAGACACATGGGTTGGGCTTACAAAGACCCAAAACAAGTGCAATTACAGCCGCAAGTGTGGTTTACCTATCCTCAGTATGACAAGATTCGACGAATACTCTGCTTGGATTATCCACATGACGGTGTCAAATAAGGCACTATTTACTTCTTCATTCCGCTCCTTGATATGCGGAGGTGGCCTCCTAGCACCGACACAAACATAACATGCCCAGACTCATCCAAAGTCCTCAAGCCGATCCAGTCTTCGGTATATAGCTTTGTATACACGCATAGCATTTTTTTAGCTGTCACACATAAATGATAATAACCATATGAAATCACCAGAAATTTCTTATGGCCCCCAATTTATGCACTAAAATTTGAAGTTGCTTTTCAAGGATTTGATACGATGTGAAAAATAATGAACTACTTTTTGGTACAAAGAACGATGCAATTTGTAAGAAGCACAATCCTCTTGAGGAGGCAGCACTTGATTAAAGGCGCCATCAAGATAATAACCGAACCATGTTGTTTCCTGAGGCATCAAGACTGCATCATCCTCAAAAAATTTAGCAGTTTGGAAAAGCAAATCGCCAGCTCCTTAGCAGACAAAGTATCTCACAATGTGGAATGCAGAAGACAAAGAAGGCAATCCGAGGTAGTAGATTTTTGAGCTGCCATTTTGTTCTATCATGTACTATGATTGTTGAGTATTGATTATATGTTCACTCTAACTCTTGTTTTGCATATTGAATATCACCAAGAGCAGTTTATTTGCTAATTATTGTCTATAGAATACAATGAGTGGGGTACACTAGTTCCCAATATCAAATAAAAAAATGAAATTGACTAAGAACCTAGTTCTGCTCTGATACCTACCACATACTCACTCTTACAAATGAAATTCTAGTTGTAGCTTTGTCCTAAGTCAAACTGTTGTGTTTAACCTACTCTAGATATTAGCACATTTCTCTATAGACTTGGTTAGTATAGAGAAGTTTGACTTGGGACAAATCTAGAGCTCCAATTAATTTGGAATGTTCCTGCCCTTGAGTATATATTTGCTCAACATAGCATGATCAGTACTAAGTTCTCCAAGCTACTAAATATTTCTTTATATGTAATGCTTCTTTCAGTTGGTATCTCATTATTAAGCTTCGGAAGAAATTTGCAACCCTTGAAATAACCTGTCATATCATGAAAAAGAAATTTGCAACCCTTCAAATAATTCCTCCAGCATCCACTGACTATCCAGCCTCCATGGGGTCCTGTTCATCCACCCACAACCGGCTGGGGTGTGGCGACCTCCTCGGGGTCCAGTTCATCCAGCGATAACCGCCTACTACCACGGGGTCCTATTCATCCAACCCCCACTGGGAAATGTTCATCCACAGCCAACCAACCAACTAAGTCAACTCACCACATATCATGCGGTAGCAACAGGCATTGTTCATCGAGAGGCAACCCAACACCGGCCGGCTACGTATCTCACAGGGGCTCAGTCGGCTTCAGCAAGCAGCAAGAAGGATCGATCAGGTTCAGTTAGCAGCAAAGGAATTGCGCGGTTCACTTAGTATAGAAGGAATCGATTGGCATCAGTACGTAGTGCAAGGGATAAATCACTCGGGTTCAATACATAGTGTGAGGGGTCGATCGATTACTCTAGTTTAATAAGTGAATGCCTCGCTCAAGTTCAGTTAGTGAATGCCTCGCACACATGTGTGCATGAGAGAAACACACAAACCACACTGCATCGCTTGGCCCCAACCACCCATCGTAACTAGGAACTCCCCAAAATTTCCTCGCCCTCACTTCTACCATGATTCTTTACGTCGTGGATGCGCGAAAGAATGTCATGCAGGTGCGTATCCAGCCTGGCCAGGAGGAAAATCCCATTTTATGTAATATTTTTTTGTCAGATAAGTAGGAACCACATCTATGATGATACGTGTTTTCGTCACAACTATTGTAATGCGAGTGTCATATCCATGTCAGAGAAAGTTTTCGTTTGTGCCATAATGACATGGATGTGTCTTTTTTACAGTGTTTCTTTTAACAAGTTTATCAAGATTTCGCATGCCAACATGGCCTAGCCTTCTATACCATAACCAACATTTAGAAGATTTTGCAATAAGACTTGTACGAGGTTGTGATCTTTTAGTTAAATCAATAATGTATAGATCACCTCTGTGAATGTTGGTAAAGACCATATTATGATTATCTTGACGAAACACTTAGCAATCTGCTTCGGTAACCAAAGTTGGCTAGTCTAGATATGGAAAGAAGGTTGTAATCAAGAGATTCAACAAGCATAACATTTTGAACGGAACTATCATTGGATATGGACACCTTACCAAGGCCAAGTACCTTACTTACCCATGGAGTTATCTCCAGAATTCACATACTTGCATGGACTATCATTCTTAGCAAGCTCATGAAACATGTCTCTATCTCTGGTCATGTGATCAGTGCATCCACTATCAAGAATCCATTCCTTTCCTCCGGCCATGTAATCTCGAAGATTTTCCATGAGACTAAGATTTCTCATAGTCTTCTCATATTCGATGTCGAGCTCTTCATCCTCATCATAATATCCATGTTCAACATTCTCATCATCAACTTGTATATGATCATCAACTAGGGCAATGGATTCATTAGTTTATGGATTCTAATGGATTCTATTAATGATATTGCTAATGGTTCTAACGTCATCTTTAGCATGCATGAGATCACGAAGCTCAAAAAGACAATCATCAAATTTAGGATCACTAGGCTTCATCTTATGAAAGGAAATAGTTTTATGAAGGATCTCATCAAGTTTCTTTACTGGGTAATTGGGAAAGTGCATTTCCAAGTCCTTCAATAAAGTATGAGCATACTCAAACTTTTGCATACGAACAAGCACAATTTTAGGTATTCTTCTTATGATAAGATTTACGGTTCTAAGATCACGAAGCGTATCAATTTCCTATTCATGAGGAGTACCAGGCTTCATCTTATAAAAGGCAATAGTTTTGTGAAGGATCTCATCAAGGTTCTTTAACGAGTAATTGGGAAATCGCATTTCCAAATCCTTCCACAAAGTATGATCACACTCAAAGTTTTGCATACAAACAAGCACAATTTTAGGTAATCCTCTAATGATAAGATTTACGGTTCTAAGATTATGAAGCATATCAGTTTCCTCTTCCTGAGTGGGGTGCAAGGGATCAATAGGAGGCACATAAGGGATATGAATATACTTGCTCAAGTTAAATTCATCAAAGATATCAAGCATTTCAATCCTCCAAGAATTATAATACTCTCCATCAAAAATAGGCAATCTACATATAAGACTCTCCAAAGTAGACACATCCACCATCCTCCAAGGGTGATTAAACCAAGGCAATGGAGACCAAGGATCTGATACCAATTGTAGGGTCGAGAAGATAGAATCTAGAGGTGGTAAATAGACACTTAACCAACCAAGGTGAAGTTTTTAGTTTTCATGAAGTTTAGGAAGATTTTGACACTAGTTAAGATATACTCGACACTTTCTACACATGCATATCTAGAGATGGCGCACCAAAAATAGTACACCATGCAAATGTGTGGAAAGTAAAGGGATAGAGATGGGAAGATCAAACGCAATGAAGACACGGTGGTTGTTGGCGTGGTTCCGATAGGTGATGCTATCGTATGTCCACATTGATGGAGACTTCAACCCATAGAGGGTAACGGCTGTGCGGGTCCATGGAGGGCTGCACCCGTGAAGGGTCCACGAAGAAGCAACCTTGTCTATTCCACCATGGCTTACGTCCGTGAGGGACTAGCCTCACTCAGGGTAGATCTTCACAAAGTAGGCGATCTCCTTTCCCTTACGAACTCCTTGGTTCAACTCCACAAGATCTTGGAGGCTCCCAAGTGACACCTAACCAATCTAGGAGACACCACTCTCCGAAAGGTAATAGATGATGTTATTGATGATGAACCCATTGCTCTTGTGCTTCAAAATATAGTCTCCTCAACACTCTATTGCTCTCTCATAGATTTGTCTTGGGTAGGAGAGGGATTAGACTAGCAAGCAACTTGGGGAGGCTAGAAATCAATGTTTAATTGATTGGATTGGAATCTCTTGATCTCAACACATGAGTAGGTAGTTCTTTCTTAGAAAATGAATAGTGGAAGTGTATTTTCGTTCTAATGGCTCTCTTAGATAGTAGGACGGGGTAGAGGGGTATAAATAGCCTTCACCCAAAATCCAACCGTTACTACCTTTTGACTCAACTCAGTGACACTGAACCAAAAACTTGGTGAGACCGACCTGTGTAAAAGATTCGAATGTTGGGCTTTTCGGTTAGACCGATGTGCGGTGACCTAAGCAAGGCCATGTTTTGGTAATTTTGGTCGGTTCAACTCAGTGATTCCGAAATGAACTAATTGGATTACAAAAACTTAGTCGGCACAAATGATTTGCTAGGGTTTGGATGTGGCTCTGTCTGGGATCAACTTGGTAGGTCCAGGTGTGGAGATTTCCATGGGACCAAGTTTGACTTCTAGGGTTTGGACAGATAGGATTTGCAGAAGGTGGTTGAGGATTTTTGGAGCAATATCTTCAAGCACTTGAGCAACTAAGTCATGATCAAAACCTCATCCCCTTTTAATAGTATTGGCTTTCCTATGGACTCAGTGTGATCTTAGATCACTTAACCAAAAATGAAGAGTCTTGAAGCTTTTGCCAATCCATGTCCTTAGCATTTTTGAAGGGGTCCACATCCTCATGTCCTTGTGTTGGGAAACGTTGCATGGAAAACAAAAAAATAATTCTATGCACACGCAAGATCTATCTATGGAGATGCATAGCGAAGAGAGGGGAGAGTGTGTCTACGTACCCTCATAGACCATAAGCGGAAGCGTTAGTAACGTGGTTGATGTAGTCGAACTTCTTCGCGCTCCATCCGATCAAGTACCGAACGTATGATACCTCCACGTTAAGCACACGTTCAGCTCGGTGACGTCCTCCGCCTTCTTGATCTAGCAAGCCAGCGAGGTAGTGGATGAGTTCCGGCAGCATGATGGCATGGTGATGGTGATGGTGAAGCTATCTCCGCAGGGCTTCGCCTAAGCACTACGAAAATATGACCGGGGGTGTAAAGGATGGAAGGGGGCGCCGCACATGGCTAAGACAATGTTCTGTCTTGTGTTAGGTGCCCCCTTGCTACCTCTTGAGCTTGCGTTGGTTTTTCCTTTAAAGAGGAAAGGGTGATGCAGCAAAGTAGAGTGAGTATTTCCCTCAGTTTTGATAACCAAGGTAACAATCCAGTAGGAGACAATGCACAAGTCACTGAATACCTGCACAAACAAACACCAACTTGCACCCAACACGATAAAGGGGTTGTCAATCCCTTCACGGTTATTTGCAAAGTGAGATCTGATAGAGATGGATAAACGGTAAAGTAATATTTTTGGTTTTTCAGGTTTATAGAATGGAAAATAAAAGATTGGAAAGGAAGTAAATTGGAAACTAAAATTGTAGATCGGAAAGTTATATGATGGAAAATAGACCCGGGACCATTTGTTTCACTAGAGGCTTCTCTCAAGATAGAAAATATTATGGTGGGTGAACAAATTACAGCCGAGCAATTTATAGAAAAGCGCAAAGTTATGACGATATCTAAGGCAATGATCATGGATATAGGCATCACGCCTGTGTCAAGTAGACCGAAACGATTCTGCATCTACAACTATTACTCCAAGCATCGACTGACTCCTACCTGCATCTAGAGTATTAAGTTCATAAGAACAGAGTAACGCTTTAAGTAAGATGACATGATGTAGCGGGATAAACTCGAGCAATATGATGAAAACCCCATCTTGTTATCCTCGATGGCAAAAATACAATACATGCCTTGCTGGCCCTATTGTCATTGGGAAAGGACACCGCAAGATTGAACCCAAAGCTAAGCACTTCTCCCATTGTAAGAAAAACCAATCTAGTTGGCCAAACCAAATCGATAGTTAAAAGAGACTTGCAAATATATCAAATCATGCATATAAGAATTCAGACAAGATTCAAATAATATTAATAGATAAGCTGATCATAAATCCACAATTTATCGGATCTCGGCAAACACACCGCAAAAAAGTATTACATCGAATAGATCTCCAAGAACATCGAGGAGAATGTGGTATTGAGAATCATAGAGAGAGAATAAACCATCTAGCTACTATCTATGGACCAGTAGGTCTGAGGTAAACTACTCATGCTTCATCGGAGAGGCAACGGTGTTGATGCATAAGCCCTCTATGATTGAATGCCCCTTCCGCAGGTTGCCAGAAAACGCCCCAAGATGGGATCTCACACGTACAGAAGGTTGTGGCGGTGGAAAAGTGTTTTCGTCGCTCCCTTTGTTGTTTTTGGGATATATGAGAATATATAGGCGGAAGAAATAGGTCGATGGAGTCATGAGGGGCCCACAATGGTGGGGGGGCGCCCTACCCCCTAGGCACGCCCTCCGTCCTCGTGGGTGCCTCGTGGCTTCGCTGACGTGTACTCCAAGTCCTCTGGATGTATTTTGGTCCAAGAAAACTCATTGTGAAATTCCGTTTGGACTCCGTTTGGTATTCCTTTTCTGCAAAACTCTAAAACAAGGAAAAAATTGAAACTGGCACTGGGCTCTAGGTTAATAGGTTAGTCCCAAAAATCATATAAAATAGCATATTAATGCATATAAAAAATCCAAGATTGATAATATAATGGCATGGAACAACCATAAATTATAGATATGTTGGAGACGTATCACCCCTCCCACATATATATAGGTGGGGGTGGAGGGAGCAGCCAGGAGGCGCCCCCACGTAGGCCGAATCCTACTTGGGGTCTTCCCCCAAGTGGCGCCCCCTTCCTTATTTGGAGTGCGAGAGAAAAGAAGGAGGAGGTGACGCCCCCCCCTTCCTTTCTCTCCTGAGGAGGGAAAGGCGGGATGGGCCACCCCTCCCCTTTCCTTCCCCTAGGGCCGGCCAGCCAAGGGAAGTGGCGCACCAGCCCCCTTGTGGGCTGGTCTGTTCCCCCTCTTTGGCCCATAAGGCCCATACACTTGCCAGGGGTGCCCGGAACCCCTTCCGGTGACCTGATGAGTACCCGATGCACTCCGAAACTAGTCTGGTGTCCGAATGCCATCGTCCTATATGTCAATCTTTACCTCTCGACCAATTTGAGACTCCTTGTTATTCATACGTCTCAAACGTATCTATAATTTTTGATTGTTCCATGCTATTATGTTATCAATATTGGATGTTCTATAACCATTTTATAGTCATTTTATATCATTTTTTCGTACTAACCTATTGTCATAGTGCCAAGTGCCAGTTGTTGTTTTCTGCATGTTTTTACATCGCAGGAAATCAATACAAAATGGAGTCCAAATGCAATGAAACTTCACGGAGATTTTTTGTGGACTAGAAGACAACCCACCAGGGTGCGCCACAAGGCCCATGCGCATCCTGGTGGGTTGTGTCCACCTCAGGTTCCCCCCGGACCGCCTCTTTGCTCTATAAATACCCCAATATTCCAGAAACCCTAGGGGAGTCTAAGAAAATCAATTCCTTCCGCCGCAGAGTCCAGAACCACCAGATCCAATCTAGACACCATCACGGAGCGGTTCACCACTTCCATTGGTGCCTCTCCTATGATGCGTGAGTAGTTCTTTGTAGACCTTCGGGTCCGTATTTAGTAGCTAGATGGCTTCCTCTCTCTTGTTTGATTCTCAATACAATGGTCTCTTGGAGATCCATGTGATGTAACTCTTTTTGCGGTGTGTTTGTTGGGATCAGATGAACTTTGAGTTTATGATCAGATTTATCTTTTTATATCTATGAAAGTTATTTGAGTTTCTTTGATCTCTTGTATGCATGATTGCTTATAGCCTCATATTTCTTCTCCGGTATTTGGGTTTTGTTTGGCCCACTTGATCTATTTATCTTGCAACGGGAAGAGATGCTTTGTAGTGGGTTCGATCTTATAGTGCTTGATCCCAATGACAGAAGGGGAACCGACACATATGTATCGTTGCTACTAACGATAAAACGATGGGGTCTATCTCTACATAGATAGATCTTGTCTACATCATGTCATCATTCTTATTGCATTAATCTGTTTCTCCGTGAACTTAATACACTAGATGCATGCTGGATAGCGGTCGATGTGTGGAGTAATAGTAGTAGATGCAGGCAGGAGTCGGTCTACTAATCTTGGACATGATGCCTATATAATGATCATTTCCTGGATATCGTCATGATTATTTGAAGTTCTATCAATTGCCCAACAGTAATTTGTTTACCCACCGTTTGCTATTTTTCTCGAGAGAAGCCACTAGTGAAACCTACGGCCTCCGGGTCTCTTTCTCATATTATTTGCCTTTGCGATCTACTTTTCCTTTGCTTTTATTTTTAGATCTATTAAACCAAAAATACAAAAATACCTTGCTGCAGTTTATTATTATTTATTGTATTTGGCGTTCGATCTATCAATCTACTACAATTTATTTCATGTCTGTTTGCCTATCTATTGATATATATCCTCATCCACTTGCTAATCTTTTCAATAGATCCAATTATGATGAACCAATTGCTAGTGAATTGAGTTCACTAGATTATCTTTATGAAGTTTTGCTTGAGATCTATGAATCTGGAAATTGTGATGAGTGTTAAATGAAGAAATTTATAAAGTGATTCATGATAGCTCCTTGAATGAAAAGCATGATTGCAATGATGTTATTATAAATCCTATGAATGTCAATTGTGTTAATTATATGCAAAACCCCAAGCTTGGGGATGCTAATATGTCCACTACTTATTGTAATGATCATGATTGGGGTGATTCTTCTTATGATCTTGAAATTTTATTTAAGCCTCATGATGAATATGATATTGATAATAATATTTGCAATAATATTGAAAGTGGGTTTGGAAGAGCGTCAACCTTAGGTAAAAGTAATCCCACATATTTGGAGAGTGTTCAATCTCATGAAATTATTGATGAAAGTGGTCCTGGAGAGGTCATGACTTTATTTGATGTTAATCCCACTATTTTGGAAGAGTGTCAACTTTGCATGCATGTGGATCATGTAGAGAAAAATTTATATCATAGCTATATTGTTGAAATTGAGTATTATCCTACATGTAATTATTATGAGAGAGGAAAGCATGGTTGTGGAAATTTTCATGTTACTAAATTACCTCTCTTTATGTTGAGATTTTCAATGTTTTATTCCTCTCCTTTGCATATGCTAGATATTTGTTGTCTTGATAATTTGTTTGCCTAT
The DNA here is from genome assembly GCF_018294505.1 of Triticum aestivum. Classification (NCBI taxonomy): domain Eukaryota; kingdom Viridiplantae; phylum Streptophyta; class Magnoliopsida; order Poales; family Poaceae; genus Triticum; species Triticum aestivum. The sequence goes on along the minus strand of NC_057795.1, from coordinate 421,281,765 downwards.
AAAATGCCTATGCATAGGAAGATAGTTAGACTTAAATGTGTTTGTCACATGTTTTATGATGCTCTCTTTGCGTTTCAATTATTATCTTTCATGTGAGCATCAATAAAATTATGCCTAGCTAGGGGCATAAAACGATAGCGCCTGTTGGGAGGCAACCCAATGAATAAAATTTATTTTTGCCTTTTGCTTGCTGATCTTGAGTGTTTTCACAATTATGCTAATGGTATGGTTGTGTTTTTCATGTGTTAATTACTGCTTGTGCCAAGCTAAGCCTTTAGGATCTTCTTGGGTGATAGTTGTTTGATCTTGTTGAAAAACAGAAACTTATGCACTCACGAAAACAATTTTAATAAATCACAAAAACGTGCTTTTGGTCTGATTTTTTTTACACAAGATTGATATACAAATTTCCCAGGATCTCCTCATTGTTTAGAATTTTGAGAGTTACAGAAGTATTGGAAGAACCCAGATTGCTATAGATTGTTCTGTTTTTTGACAGATTCTGTTTTCTTTGTGTTGTGTGCTTGTTTTGATGGCTCTATGGTTTTCTTTGATGAGTTTTTTCCATAGAAAAGTTGGAATACAGTAGATATAATGCAAGAAAAAAATATGAATTGGTTTGCTACAGTACTTATAGTAGTGATGTGCTTTCTTATACTAACGGATCTCATGAAGGTTTTGTTGAGTTTTGTGTAATTGAAGTTTTCAAGTTTTGGGTTATCTTACAATGGATGAAGGAATAAGGAGTAAGAAGAGCCTAAGCTTGGGGATGCCCCGGCATCCCAAGCTATTATCCAAAAGAGAGCAAGCAACTAAGCTTGGGGATGCCCCGAGTGGCATCCCCTCTTTCTTCTAACGACCATCGGTATTTTACTCGAAGCTATATTTTTATTTGTCACATACTATGTGTTTTGCTTGGATCGTCTTGTATGATAAGAGTCTTTGCTTGTTTTATTTTGTGTTTTTAGTCTTGATTCCTTGCTGGACACACCTATTTTAAAGAGCCAAAATTATGTCATGACTTGTTAGAATTGCTCTCTATGTTTCACTTAAAATTTTATGAGCTATGGACTTGCTCTAGTGATTCACTTATATCTTTTTGAGCATGGGGTGCTTTAGTATTTTTGAAGAATTCTCTCTTTCTTCACTTAGATTTATTTGAGAGTTAGTAAAATTTTCAAGAAATTCTCTTTTGCTTCACTTAAATTAATTTGAGAGAAAGAAATATTATGCTCATGATCTTCACTTATATTTGTTTGAGCTTATTTGCCTTTGCGATCTACTTTTCCTTTGCTTTCATTTTCAGATCCATTAAACCAAAAATACAAAATTACCTTGCTGCAAATTATTCTTATTTATTTTATTTAGCGTTAGATCTATCAATCTACTATAGTTTATTTCATGTCCGTTTGCCTATCTTGAGGCGCCGCTACTCGAAAGGGATTGACAACCCCTTTTACACGTCGGGTTGCGAGTATTTGTTATTTGTGTGCAGGGGTTGTTTACGTTGTGTTGCTTGGTTCTCCTACTGGTTCGATAACCTTGATCACATAACTGAGGGAAATACCTACCACCGCTGTGCTGCATCATCCCTTCCTCTTTGGGGAAATACCAATGTAGCTTCAAGCCACATCAGCCATGTTTGTGATCTCATCCGGGACTCCAAATAACATTTGGTCACCAAATCATATAACTCATATAACACTATATCGTCAACAAAAGTTAAGCGTGCGAACCCTACAGGTTCGAGAACTATGCAAACATGACCGAGACACCTCTCCGGTCAATAACCAATAGCGGAACCTGGATGCCCATATTGGTTCCTACATATTCTACTAAGATCTTTATCAGTCGAACCGTTATGACAACATATGTAATTCCCTTTATCCATCAGTATGTTACTTGCCCAAGATTCGATCGTTGGTATCTTCATACCTATTTCAATCTCATTACCAGCAAGTCTCTTTACTCGTTCCGTAATACATCATCTCGTAACTAACTCCTTAGTCACTTTGCTTGCAAGCTTCTTGTGATGTGTATTACTGAGAGGGCCCAGAGATACCCCTCCGATGCACGGAGTGAAAAATTCTAATATCGATCCGTGCCAACCCAACAAACACCTTCGGATATACCTGTAGAGCATCTTTATGATCACCCAGTTACGTTGTGACGTTTGATAGCACACAAGGTATTCCTCCGGTATCCGGGAGTTGCATGATCTCATAGTCGAAGGAATATGTATTTGACATTGAGAAAGCAATAGAAATAAACGGAACGATCAATCTACTAAGCTAAAGGATGGGTCTTGTCCATCACATCATTCTCCTAATGATGTGATCCCGTTACCAAATGAGAACACATGTCCATGGTTAGGAAACCTTAACCATCTTAGATCAACGAGCTAGTCTAGTAGATTCTTACTAGGGACAATGTATTTCGTTTATGTATCCACACATTGTAAGGGCACATTTTTCCCTAAGTGGTTTTGGTGATTGACGACAATGCTCTTGCAGACTAATCGTGTGCACTGAGCATTTCAGATATCTCATGTCTAGGCACAAGACGATTCGGTGCCCCTCGAAGCCTATCGGAGACGGCGGTTCTCTACATTTCTTTTCGGTGGATTTGAGTCGTAGGAAAGCCATACTATTATGAGGGGGTCCGCTTTGGAAAGGTTAGGGTGGAATCAACGCATACACATATGTTCTTTTGCACCACCTTTCTTTCGCTTCAATGGAGCACCATCCATTTATCCTTGTCGTTGCGGTATGAAGGCCGCCAAAAAGCTAAAGCCTCAGTGGCGCACGGAAGTATTGATCAACAGAGCGGTAGTACTGCTCAAGGGAGCGGTAGTACCGCTCCTGGTGAGCGGTAGTACCGCTGCCTTCAGCCCTGACGCTGAAGCTCGCGGAAGTATGCGCGGATGTAAGTTTTTACATCCACCCTACACGGTAGTACCGCCCCTGGGTGCGGTAGTACCGCGCCTGATTTTTGCACCGCCCCAACCTCAATGGAAGTAGTCAAGGAAGTAATTTTTTACTTTCGTGCATTTCCAACACTAGCTGAGGCCTGCCTTACGGTAGTACCATAGGGGTACGCGGTAGTACCGCTCTGGCGGTTCTACCGCTTGTTGCCCTATGCAACAGCCTCTTACCCCATGCAAGCAGTAGTACCACACTCTGCAGCGGTAGTACTGTGGCTCGATGTGGTAGTACCACGGCGTGCGGGCTGAGAAAGGGGATAACGGTTGGATCTTTTCACCCACTATATAAAGGGGGTCTTCTTCCCCAAGAAGACCACCTCTCCCTCCCCAAGCTCCATGGTTGCTCAAACCTCCATTTTCGCCCGATCTCTCTCCCTAGCCAATAAAACTTGTTGATTCTCTAGGGATTGGTTGAGAAGGCCCCGATCTACACTTCCACCAAGGGAAATTTGATTCCCCCCACTAATCCCTTGAGGATCTTGTTACTCTTGGGTGTTTGAGCACCCTACACGGTTGAGGTCACCTCGGAGGCATATTCCATTGTGGTGAAGCTTCTTGGCATCGTTGGGAGCCTCTAATTAAGTTCTGGAGATAGCCCCAACCTTGTTTGTAAAGGTTCATTCGCCGCCTTCAAGGGCACCAATAGTGGAATCACAGCATCTCGCATTGTGTGAGCGCGTGAGGGTGGCCCTATTGGCTTCTTGGGGAGCATTGTTCCTCCACACCGCTCCAACGAAGATGTACTTCCTCTCAAAGGGAAGGAACTTCAGGAACACATCCTCGTCTTCACCGGTTCCACTCTTGGTTATCTCTTACCTTTACTTGAGCAAGCTATTATTGTGTTGTATCCCGTGATTGCTTGTTTACTTGTTATTGTGGCATCATATAAGTTGCTCACCTAGTTGCACATCTAGACAACCTATTTGGATGCTAAGCTTAATTTGGTAAAGAAAAGTATTAAAATTATTAGTTGCCTATCCACCCCCCTCTAGTTAACCATATCGATTGTAAGTGCATCTAGTGCCCCTTAGTGATTTTGGTGTATTGAAGACTTATAGGTTAAGTGACTAATGCGTTTGTGAGTGTACACAGGTCTATAAGTCTATGAGGAGTTTGATATTTATAGAGAAAGTCGACCCCTAAAAATGAAGTTCTTCAACTGAAGACTTTGATATTCTGAAGACTTTCTAAAGACTTTGAAAGTGAAGAAATTGGTGTGACCTTGAAGACTTGGTATTCATTTGTGGAACATGAAGCGTGAAGACTTTTGTTTTCGTATTTTCATTTTCTCCTTCTTGAGTCATAGGAAACACCATACTGTTAAAGGGGGTCGAGGAAATACTAAGGAAAAATTTCCATGTGATGCTCAACTCAAAATCCTACACCTACCAAACCCTTCGACTGAAGCCTTTGGAAATCTCATACAGTTCAGTCATTTCTTCAGTGACAGAGACGAAATTCTTCTGGTCGCTGAGGAATTTGGTCTGACTGAGGAGTTAGGAATTCGCCAGTGCGGATTACCTACAAAGTGAGGAACATGATAGCCCCGAGGAATTTGAGAGTCAAATTTCCGACCATTGCTGTGCTGCGCGCCAGCTGTCCCAAAATATCTTATCCACCTAACGGTCATATCATTGAAGGGCATTTATGTCTTATCATGTCAGGCTGCTCCCTACGCTATAAATAGCCGCCCCCTACAACCACTAGCTGGTTGGCTGCTCCGAGAGAACTTGACACTTGTCATTTGAGAGCAACCCATCCTCCGAGGACTTTGAGCGAAAATCATCGAGTGAGGAAAAACCCCAAACCCAAACACCTACAAACCCAAGTGATTGAGCATCACTGAAGAAATTGATCCTGCGTGGATCCGACGCTTGTTTCCTTTGAAGACTGTGCTTCTTCCAGACGGTTAGGCGTCAAGGTCTAGAGCATCCAAGAGGAATTGTGGATCGCCGAGTGACCAAGTCTGTGAAGGTTTGGAAGTCGCCTGAAGACTTACCACGAGTGATTGGACGGGATCTGTGTGATCTTAGTTCAAGGAGAATACAATGAGGAGTGGGTGTCCTGAGCTGTGTGCTCAGCGACTGGGTGTCCGGGACTGGGTGTCCTCGAGTTTAAATACTCAGCCGCTCCAACCAGACGTACAACTGAGACAGCAGTTGGAACTGGTCTACCAAATCATTGTCTTCACCAACCTACTGGTTCTATCTCCTCAACCCTTTCATTTCCTCATTATTGTGTTGAGTGTTTGTTCATATATGTGTTTGAAGACTTTGACTGAAGACTTTCTCAATTTCCTCAGTTCAATTTCTTCAGTCTATTTGTCTTCATCTTGTGTTATCCTGTGATTACGCTTTCTGTACTCTGTGCTAGTTTTCATTTCATCATGATGACCATGCTTGTATTCTGTTATGCTTACTTCTGAGTACTTATTCCGCTGCCAATAGTTCTTCGCTAAGGAATTTCCTCACCGGCAAATTCCTCAGTGAAGATTTCATAAAAATCGCCTATTCACCCACCCTCTAGTCGACATAACGCACTTTCAATGGATAACGATCTCTGGTATGTTGTGGAAATTGGTGTTCCCTCAGTTTCACCCTCACTGAACACTACCGATGTGAAGAGATTCAAGCAACTCGATTCTCAAGCGAAGAATATCATATGTGGCCATCTGAGTAAAGGACAGTATGGAAGAGTGAGTGCTTTGGAAACTGCTAAGCTTATCTGGGATAGGCTATCCAAAGTGAATGAAGGAGTCTCAACTCAGCGTGACTCTCGTGTTGATGTTCTTCGGAATCTCTTCAACCGCTTCAAAAGACTCGACAATGAAAATGTCCAACAAACCTTTGATCACCTCACTAACATCTCAAATGAGCTACAAGCCCTCGGTGCCACTGACATCACTGACCATGAGGTGGTGAAGAAACTGTTGAGATCGCTTGATTCCTCATTTGATACTCTGGGTCTGATGATACAAGAACGGGCTGACTACAAGTCTCTTGATCCTGCCGATATCCTCAAAAGGCTAAATACTCACGAGTTCCAGCTTGCTGAAAAGAGAGATCTCTATGGTTCGAGCTATGGCAAACCACGTGCCCTGAAGGCCAAGGTTGTGTCTAAGTCTGAATGTGAGGACTTTGGTAGTAGCCTTGGTGATCCTGAAGAATTGAGTCAGGAGTTAGCACTGTTCGTGAAGAAATTCCAGAAGTTCTCAAGACGTGGTCGCTTTGGAAAATCCTCAAGAAGCAGTGATTCCTCATCAAGTGACTATAAGAGAAGACTGTGCCACAAATGCAAGAAACCTGGTCATTATATTCAAGATTGTCCTTAGTGGGAAAAGGAATTGAAGAAGAAGAAATACAAGGATTACAGTTCTGATGATGTGAAGAAGAAGAAGAAATCATCAAAATCTTCGTCATCAAAATCCTCGAAGTCTTTATCTCACAAGAAGAGTAGCTCTAAGAAGGCTCGGGCATTCATTGGCAAGGAAATGGACTCTGAAGCTGAATCTGAGGAAAATGAGGAAGAGGAGGCATCTGAAGAATCCGAATCTGGTGTGGCGAGTCTGGCCTTTGCTACTGCTTTCGTTAGCAAGTCCATCTTCAACACTGAAGAAACTGACTCCACCGACAAGCCTGGTGAAGATAATGATGACTACGCTCCCACCTATTGCTTCATGGCAAAAGGTGCAAAGGTACTCAAATACACCTCCTCTGAATCTAGTGAAAATGAATCTGATGAGGATCTCAAGCCCAGCTACTCTAAACTTGCTAAGATTGTTGTAAAACAACAAAGGGCTTTTGAAATGGTTCAAAACATGCTAGACAAAAGTGATGATATGTTGGGTGAAGAAATGGATCGCACTAAAGCCCTGACTGAAAATCTTCAGAGACTTCAGTCTAGGTTTGATAACCTTCAAAGTCATCATAACACTCTCTTATCTGATCATGAGAAACTTTCTTATGAATTTCTTCAAAGAAAGCAAGATCTTGAGAAGCTAAGAGTGAGTTATGAAGATCTTCAGAAGGAGCGCGATTCATTACTTGCTCAACAAATCAGCACTTCTCAGGAAGAATTTGTTCCTCCATGCTTAAAATGCATTGAACGTGAATCTGCTAATTCTTCACTAGAATGTTCAAATGCTTCAACTGTTACAAATTCTTCACCCGCCTCTGCTATCACTAATTCCTCATCTGAGGACATTGCTAGTATCACTGACGATGCAGGGCTGAAGGAACTCTACACGACAGGCATGTACAAAAGCCTCAAAGGGCATCAGATTCTTTGTGATGTGCTCAAAAAGCAGATCCTCAATAGAAACCCTAGGAAAGAGGGTATTGCCTTTGAGAGGAAACTTAATGCTGATGGAACATATTGGAGCAGTACCCCAAAACCTCATGGGTTGCTGCAAAGGGACCTCTAGTTGATCCATCCATGTTATCTGGCTTTACATGTGAATCTCCTCATTCTTCTGATGAGTCATTTGACTCCAACTATAAACTGTTCAAAAATCAAAATGGTGAAGTATTTGCTAGATATATTGGGACTAACTGCAGGAACGGTTCCCCTATGAAGAAAATCTGGGTTCCTGAAAGTTATGTTGAAAGTCTTCAGGTGAATGTCCTCATGACACCACCTGAGAAGAATAGGAACCCTAGATCAAACTCTTCATATGGATCCAAGTCCTCATACGGACAAAATTCCTCACGTGGATCAAATTCCTCAACTGGATCAAAGTCCTCATATGATCATCATCGTGCTAACAACTCTGTTTCACAGGGTAGAGCTAAGGGCTATGAATATGCACATTATTCTTCAAATCATTATGTTCATAAGTCCTCGAAGACTTTCTCTGCTTATTCATATGCTTACCCTAACCCCTCTTATGTGAAATGAAATGGTTTGGCTTCTATGCCACCATTCTCGTATGGTGCTCGCCGAGTGATGAACTCTTTGCCACCCCTTCAGATGTGGGTGGTGAAGAAAAAGAACTAATCTCTTCTGCAGGGTCAGGTCTCCAGACGTGCCTTAACGTCTGAAGAATTTGCTGGGGACCTGACAAAATTTCCTGAAAGGACGCAGGCTAACCATGATGAAATGAACTTTCATTTCACATGTCCTCCTACTGCTATATCTGTTTACCGCTTGATGAAATTCATTTGATGAACTTGATATCATATTCTTCACTAATGAAGCATATGAGATTGTAAGTTACACTAATTCATCTGCAGGATGATCAACCCAAAACCACTGAATGGGTCCTCAATAGTGGATGTACAAATCACATGACTGGTGACAAGAATCTTTTGATAGATGCTCCCTTATCACCGTCACATCTGAAGCATATCATCTTTGCTGACAAAGGCAAAAGTCAAGTATTGGGTCTTGGTAAGGTTGCGATCTCTAAGGATAAACACATGGACAAAGTCATGCTTGTTGAGTCCTTAGGATACAACCTCATGTCAGTCTCAATGCTTTGTGATCTTGATATGGTTGTTGTCTTTGGCAAGTATCGCTGCGTTGTGATTATGGAAGCTGACAATCCAAAGTCTTCGAAGGCTTTAGGAGAGGAGATTTGTATATTGTTGATTTCTCTACAGGACCACAACCAGCTGTGTGTCTACTTGCAAAAGCTTCAGAAGGCTGGCTATGGCATCGATGACTTGGTCACGTAGGCATGAGGAATTTGCACACGCTTGCGAAGAAGAAGCATGTCATTGGCATTGAGAATGTCAAATTCCTCAAGGATCACTTATGCGGAGCCTGTGAAGCTGGAAAAATGACCAAGGCCAAGCATCCAGCGAAGACTATCATGACCTCTACTCGTCCATTCGAATTGCTTCACATGGACCTCTTCGGACCTAATCATTACTCAGCATTCTCTAATGCTGCATCTCTATATGGTTTTGTCATTGTTGATGATTACTCTCGATATACATGGGTACACATTGTTACTTACAAATATAAGTGCAGGAAGTCTTCAAACGATTCTCCTCAAGGGCTTCAACCAACTTTGGTGTGAAGATCAAACACATCAGAAGTGACAATGGAACTGAGTTCAAGAATTCCGGTCTTGATGACTATCTTGATGAACTTGGCATTACTCATGAGTTATCTGCTCCTTATACTCCTCAGCAAAATGGCGTCGTGGAGCGCAAGAACAGAACTCTTGTTGAGATGGCTCGCACTATGCTTGATGAATACAAAACGCCTCATCATTTTTGGATTGATGCAATTGATACTGCGTGCCACATCATCAACAGAGTATATCTTCACAAATTCTTCAAGAAGACGGCCTATGAACTCCTCACTGACAAGAAACCCAATGTGAGTTATTTCAAAGTCTTCGGTGCTAAATGTTGGATTAGAGATCCTCACCACAATTCTAAATTTGCACCGAAAGCACATGAAGGTTTTATGCTTGGTTACGGAAAGGACTCGCACACCTACAGAGTCTTCAACATCGCTCATCACAAGATTGTTGAAACTGTAGATGTGCGGTTCGATGAAACTAATGGCTCGCAAAGAGAGCACCTACCTTCTGTGTTAGATGAACCAGCACCTGAGGATTCTATCAAATTCAAGGCAACTGAGGATGTCATTCCTACTGAAGAATCTGCTGAAGAATTCATTCCAGTACGCGAACAACGTCGAGCTGACGCACCTGAAGATAATGCTGAAGACAATGGTGCTGAGGAAAATGATCAAGTACCTCGACGACAACCAGCTCATCCTCGCGTTGCAAAAGAAGTACAAGTTGACAAGATCATCGATGACATTGAAGCGCCAGGTCCTCTCACACGCTCAAAAGCTTCACATTTATCTAACTTTTGTGGGCACTATGCTTTTGTCTCTATCATAGAGCCCACTAAGGTAGATGAAGCATTTCTGGAGCCGGAGTGGATTCAGGCTATGCAAGAAGAATTACATCAATTCGAGCTCAACAATGTCTGGGAACTGGTCAGACGTCCAGATCCTCGCAAGCATAATATCATTGGCACAAAGTGGATCTACCGCAACAAGCAAGATGAAAATGGCCTTGTGGTAAGGAATAAGGCACGATTGGTAGCTTAAGGCTACACACAGGTTGAAGGAATTGATTTCGATGAAACTTTTGCACCTGTTGCTAGACTTGAGGCTATTCGCATATTACTTGCTTATGCTAATCATCATGATATCATCTTATATCAAATGGATGTGAAGAGTGCATTCCTCAATGGTAAGCTTGAGGAAGAAGTATATGTTGCTCAACCCCCAGGTTTTGAAGATCCAAAGAATCCTGACAAAGTCTTCAAACTTAATAAGGCCCTCTATGGCCTCAAGCAAGCCCCTCGGGCGTGGTATGATACATTGAAGGAATTCTTCATGAAGAATGGCTTCACACCCGGTTCACTCGACCCTACTCTCTTTACTAAATCATATGATGGTGAACTGTTTGTGTGCCAAATATATGTTGATGATATTATCTTTGGCTGTACTGACCAACGTTATAGTGATGAATTTGCCTATATGATGAGTGAAGAATATCAAATGTCTATGATGGGAGAGTTGAAATTCTTCTTAGGTCTTCAAATTCGTCAACAGCGCAATGGCATATTCATATCTCAGGAGAAATACCTCAAAGATGTACTGAGGAAATTCGGCATGCAAGATTGCAAAGGCGTCAAAATTCCTATGCCCACAAAAGGCCATCTATGCACTGATGAAAATGGTATTGACTTCGATCACAAGGTATACCGCTCCATGATTGGTTCTTTATTGTACTTATGTGCATCTAGGCCAGACATAATGCTTAGTGTTTGCATGTGTGCCCGATTTCAAGCTGCACCGAAGGAATCACACCATAAGGCTGTGAAGCATATTCTTCGATATCTAGCTCACACAGCAACACTAGGATTATGGTACCCCAAGGGCACGGTTTTTGATCTCATTGGATATTCTGACTCTGACTATGCTGGTGATCGTGTGGACCGCAAGTCAACTTCTGGCACTTGTCATTTCCTCGGACGATCTTTGGTCTGTTGGTCCTCGAAGAAATAGAACTGCGTATCACTGTCCACTGCGGAAGGTGAATACATTGCTGCTGGCTCTTGATGTGCTCAACTGCTTTGGATGAAGCAAATGCTCAAGGACTATGGTGTCAACATGAAGAATGTGCCTCTCCTCTGTGACAATGAGAGTGGCATCAAGATTGCTCACAACCCAATTCAGCACTCGAAGACAAAGCACATTCAGATTCGTCATCATTTTCTTCGTGATCATGTGTTGAAGGGCGACATCTCCATCGAGCACGTGAAGACTGAAGAACAGCTAGCTGATATCTTCACTAAGCCCTTGGATGAGAAGAGATTTAGCAAGTTGCGGTGTGAGCTAAATATCTTAGAATCTTCGAATGTTCTTTGAAAAGGACACACATCCTAACACTTATGCAAAATTGATGACTTAGATGTGCAACACATGAAGAAACGTTTTTCTTCAATCAATGAAGAATAACACTCTAAGTGTGAACAAATTAATGAAGAATTTGATTCTCAGAGCCCTACAACAATTGTACGCGGTGTCTGAAATCATCATTCTTATACGGTGGGTCACGCCACCACAAAAAGTTGAAAATCTTCAATTTGAGTTTTTCCTCAATTTTTGAAATTCTTCAGTTTCTCAAATTCTTCAACTTTGCAAAATCTTCACCGTTTCCTTCGTTTTTCTTCATTGGCTATATATATATATATATGAGTTTATGCCCTCTACAACATTCACTTATAGCTATTTCTTCAAGTTGTTTTTTCTGCTAAGTGAATGTGATCGGACCCTTCCCCCTCTATGCTATACTCAACCCAATCTATTCACAAATTCTTCATGTGCGTTCTATTTGAAACTCGTTCAAAATCTTCACTGTGTCCTGGTCAGCTGAAGAAATTGCGAACGAAACTTTAAAACAAATCTTATCCAAATTTTTTGTTTTGCCGCTCAAACTGTTCCGCATCGCACAATGCATTATTCTATTCACCCACGATCGTACACGATCTCCACTACACAGTACGTGGGTGACACATGTCGCGTGAAGGAGAAAGGGCAGGGGCATGTTCGTCCCAAATCTTCGGGTGAACAGTTTTTCACCGTGTCTATAAATACCCCTCTCCCCTTCCTCACTTCATTTACTCCGCTCAACCTCTCTCTCCCGCTCGAGCTCCTCAAACCCTAGCGCCGCCGCTACTCCATCGTCGCCGATGAGGAAGAGCTTCGCTGCCTCGACCTCGTCACCGTCATACTCATGCCGACCGCGGAAATCTTCACTCCGCCGCCGCCGTAGCTGTCTTCCTCCGCCAAGTTAGGGCAAGGAAGATCTAACCTGACGAACTTCCCATCTGTTCTTCTCAGTTCGTCATGTTCTTCACTTCGGGTAATTAAAAGTTACTTTTATTACTCACCTTGATTCTCAAGCTTTCCTGAAAATCTTCAAAGGTGTTTATTCTTCAAATCTTCACACATATGAACACCACACACATCATATGATCTTGAACTGTTTTTCTAAGCAATCATTTTCTTCAAGATTCCCTAATTGTGTGGATCTTCGATCTGTACAACTCTCGAACCTAAGACAAGAACGCTTAGTGAAATTCTTCAAGGCACATCTGGTCAAATTCCTCAAAACTTGTTCTTTTCGAAAAACCTTCTCATAATGCATATGACCTCTCCAAATTCCTCGCACCTGTAGTCTGTTCACAGGTACTCATGTCTGCTGCTGAATCACTAGGTTCTCATCAACTTAACTCATTTGCAGCGTTCCTCCAAGAAAAACTGCATACTTCTTCAGAGAACTCAGTTGTTCAAATTCCTCAACTGAAGAATATGGCAGACGGTAAGAAGCCGCAGAGGGGAGGAAAGAAACCTGAGGTTACAACTGCGTTTGAAATCCCTGAGGAAATATATGCTGACTATTGCACACCTGATGAAGCAAAATTTGGCAAAGAAAACAAAAATCAGCGCAAGGTGCGCATTCAGAAGATTGAACGGAGATGGGCAAGGGAATGGAGGGAATACAGATATGTGACTCCAAAGTACATGAAGAAATTCGCCCTCAACCCTCCATGCCCAAGAGCTCCATTGGCACCTGGCCAAGTAGCTGATCCCACAAGCATCAAACGTGGTGAGGATTTTCCTGAAGAATGGGTTAAGCGCCAAGCTAAATTGGCAAGACAAGCCAAGGAGGCAGTGAAGAAATTCAATGAGGATTCTGCCACTGCTACTGCTACTGAGGCCTCGGTCAAACCGAGGAAATCCATGCCAAAGAAGCCTGCTCGTAAGCCAAGTGCTTCACCATCAGCGCCCTCACGGCCAAGTTCCTCAGCAGCGCCCTCAAGGCAAATTCCTCACACTGCTACAGCTCCACCAAAGTCCTCAACAGCGCCTTCAAAGTCCTCAGCCCCTGTGCATCTGGCTACATGTCAAAGGACTGTTGGTTTCTTGATTGCCTCTGGTGTTTCAGCAAGTTCCTCAGCTGCACCAATTTCATCATCTGGCCCGACTCTGCTGAAGACCAAAGCAACAGCTGGACAAGGTCCTTGGCCAAGTCCAAAGAAGAAACAGGTCGCATTCCATGTGCCTTCTGATGATGAAGCTTCTGATGATGAACTTGCAGAAATCATCAGAGATCGCCAAGAAAGGGCCGCTAGAGCCAAAGGCACATTTGTGCCATTGCTGTTGGATCCGAGGAAAATCCTTGATTATATTGATCTCTGGCACAAGGATCCAAACACTCCTATGCCTGATTTTCATCTGACCCCTGGACAGAGTCATATGTTGACCCATTTCATCTCTGAAGAGAAATGGAAGTTTGAAAAGGCAAGAGAGATTAAGAAATCTCAATACAGAAAGGAGAAGCTCCTGAAGAAAACCGTTGTCAGAATGACACCTGAGGAACTTCTCCAGGCTCAGTCTAAAATTCAAACCCTCAGCAAGGACTTTGATGCCTACTATGCTAATTGGCAAGGAGCCAAAGTCAGATTCGTCAATCTAACGAAGAAATTCACCAATGTTGCTGCCCCAACACAACATGAAATTCCTCAGGCTGAAGCCTCAGCTCAGCCGACTGAAGAACATGCCAGCACTGCTGATGAAGTTCAGGCTGCTGATGAAAATACCAGTTCCAGGGCTGATGATCCCATTCCAGCCGCTGAAGAAATTGCCAGGGCATCCACTAGTGGTGCGCCTGAAGAAACTGAACAAGTCAGGGCAACTGCATTAGTTGCTCCTGAAGAAATTCAACCAGATTCCTCAGCTCCTCCTGCGCCAATGCCAACTCCAATTCTTCCATCTGCCTTTGATGTGAAGAAGACCAAGGCTGCAGAGCGAGCTGCAGTGAAGAAAAGGAAGGCATCAGCTGTGTCAAATTCTTCGGCTGCGAAGAAAATGAAGCCAATGACCAGCTCCCTTGAAAATCCAATTGATGCTGTTCCTATTTCCTCCATGCCATCAAAGGACCTTGTTCCTTTTGGAGAAGATTATGAGATCCCAATCGGATCAGATGAAGAACATCATTCTGCTGCTTCGTCAGAGCAGATTGATGAAGAAATTGAAGTGGACGCAATCCCTTCAATGCCAGTCATTTCCTCACCTATGCCTCAGTTCACAGCTGAAGAGGCTGGTGTTGAGGAAATTGAAGATGAAGATGTGGATATAGGATGCACCACACAGCTGAAGAGGCTGGTGTTGAGGAAATTGAAGATGAAGATGTGGATATAGGATGCACCACACCTGTGATGAATGATGACTTTTGGGAAAGTCAGCATCCCAATACTCCTCTCTTCACCCCGATACAACAGATTCCTCAGTCCCCTGCACCAACAGTTCAAATGGGCTCTGAAGAAGCTCAACCCACTCTCTCTGTGCATGAAGAAATTCCAGCCACTAGTGCTGATGAACCTGCTGCTGCTGATCCTCAGACTGCACCTCTTGAGGAACAAGAAATACCTCAGCCTGGAGAACCTGAGCTCGCGATTCCTGAGGTGGTGATGCAACTCACTGACACCCCTCTGCCAAAGCAAAAGAATCCGTTCTCAAGCAAACAGAAGTTCAAGGCTGAAGATTTCTTTGCTGAGCACGTATTCTTCACTGACTATAATCCATATGATTCTGCTCGCATAAGGAAGAGGCGTTTCTGGACTGCCAGCCAAGCCAATTTCTATTCCTCAGTGCTCTTCAACAAAGACAAAGTCTTCGATCATGCACATATTCCTCATGTGGACATGGAGTCTCTGCCCGACTTTGAGCCAGTCCTCAGTGTTCTTCACGACGCAGGACTTCTGAATTTCTGCATTGATATCTATGACTGGAATGAAGAACTCATTCTTCAATTCTATGCAACTCTGCACATCACCGGAGACGCTGAAGACGCGAACACATGGGTATTAGACTAGATGTCTGAAAAT
Source organism: Triticum aestivum (assembly GCF_018294505.1). Classification (NCBI taxonomy): domain Eukaryota; kingdom Viridiplantae; phylum Streptophyta; class Magnoliopsida; order Poales; family Poaceae; genus Triticum; species Triticum aestivum. The sequence continues at coordinate 421,266,354 of NC_057795.1, read as the reverse complement.
ACTCACTACAAGGCACCAGCAACTGAATTGCTTTGTGCTCTACCACTCAGTCCTCCAGTTGATGATGCTCGTTGTATCTACAACGAACCAGAACTTTCAAATCACTACATGCAAGTGCTGATGAAGCCTTTGAAGCCAAGGCAGGCCCCAAGAACCAAATTCCTCGTCAAGGAATTATTGTATGTGCCTCGGACTGTCTATCGAATTCTGACGAAGACAATGAGTCCTATCAAAGGCCACGACTCAAATGATGAAGAAGTCATTGGTATCATGAAGAATATGCTTTTCAACATCATTCACGGCGTTCCCGTCAACTTCCATGATTTCTTCATGAGGACTCTGGCCAATATTGCTATGTCACCATTCGAGCTGAAGCCCTATGCTCCTTGGATTATGAGATTCATCAGGGCAAGATATTCACTGAATTACAAAGCTGACACTCTGAACCAAGGTAGCTACTTGCCTCCCATTGAAGTCCTCAAACAGACAGTTTCATCAGCTGATGATAAAGGCAAGGCCGCTGTTGTGATCGATGAAGGCATTCGTCTATTGGATGGTCAATTTCGCAAGGCTGCATCTTACTCTACCAATGACGATTCTGCCACACATGACTCTGCCGCAAATACCTCAGCCAAGCAAAATCCTCAAGCCACAGCACCCAGGGTGATGACTGACCGTGAGTTACTCCTCAGTCTTCATCAGAAGGTTGATCGCAATCACAAATGGGTCAAGCGTCAGTTTGGTTCAATTCTTCACAACATGACCTCAACACACAATGCAATGAAGAAAAACCAATACTACCTCCATGAAACCTTCAACCGCACCTGGGATGTTCTCTCTCATGTCTACAGCGCTGCAGATCTGAAGAATATGGGTCTCAAGGAAGAATTTGACTGGTCTGCACCTCCACCGAAGAAATTCAAGAAGTTCAAAGTTCCTTCCTTGGTGTCCAGCTCTTATTCTTCATCGCGTGACACTGATGAGTATGAAGATTTGGACAACACTGCGGCAGGCCCTGCTTCAACAAACAACCCCGACAACGCTGGCGCTCCTCCATCGACTTGAAATTCTTCAGGGGCGTTAGTCCTCAGTTTCAATCCTTTTGGTCATTTGGTGACAAAGGGGGAGAAATCTAAGTTAGTCTTCAAGCGGGTCTATATTAAGGGCATTTTTTTAAGTTACAACTCTCGTTCTTTTGAAACTTTTGTTTGGATCGAGTTGTAATCTTAAACCCGATGGTGCGCTGATACTTTTGTTGCATTATGCTTTGCATGCTTATTCCTCATAAATGACATTGCACGCATGCTGAATCTCATCAGGCACCATATTTCATCATGTATTTCAAATTCTTCATATTATATATCAAATGCGTGTATGAATTACAAGATATAGGGGGAGATCTCCATGATTCAACTCTTCAAATGTGCATTGCCTCAAAAGCAAATTCCTCACTATGCACATCTTCAGGGGGAGTTCTTCTATATCTTGTAATCAAATTCCTCAATATCAGTGTATACACTTCATATGTTTATCCCCGTTGAAAACTTAACCTATGTTGTCATCAATCGCCAAAAAGGGGGAGATTGTAAGTGCATCTAGTGCCCCTTAGTGATTTTGGTGTATTGAAGACTTATAGGTTAAGGGACTAATGCGTTTGTGAGTGTACACAGGTCTATAAGTCTATGAGGAGTTTGATATTTATAGAGAAAGTCGACCCCTAAAAATGAAGTTCTTCAACTGAAGACTTTGATATTCTGAAGACTTTCTAAAGACTTTGAAAGTGAAGAAATTGGTGTGACCTTGAAGACTTGGTATTCATTTGTGGAACATGAAGCGTCAAGACTTTTGTTTTCGTAGTTTCATTTTCTCCTTCTTGAGTCATAGGAAACACCGTACTGTTAAAGGGGGTCGAGGAAATACTAAGGAAAAATTTCCATGTGATGCTCAACTCAAAATCCTACACCTACCAAACCCTTCGAGTGAAGCCTTTGGAAATCTCATACAGTTCAGTCATTTCTTCAGTGACAGAGACGAAGTTCTTCTGGTTGCTGAGGAATTTGGTCTGACTGAGGAGTTAGGAATTTGCCAGTGCGGATTACCTACACAGTGAGGAACATGATAGCCCTGAGGAATTTGAGAGTCAAATTTCCGACCGTTGCTGTGCTGCGCGCCAGCTGTCCCAAAATATCTTATCCACCTAACGGTCATATCATTGAAGGGCATTTATGTCTTATCATGTCGGGCTGCTCCCTAGGCTATAAATAGCCGCCCACTACAAGCACTAGCTGGTTGGCTACTCCGAGAGAACTTGACACTTGTCATTTGAGAGCAACCCATCCTCTGAGGACTTTGAGCGAAAATCATCGAGTGAGGAAAAACCCCAAACCCAAACACCTACAAACCCAAGTGATTGAGCATCACTGAAGAAATTGATCCTGCGTGGATCCGACGCTTGTTTCCTTTGAAGACTGTGCTTCTTCCAGACGGTTAGGCGTCAAGGTCTAGAGCATCCAAGAGGAATTGTGGATCGCCGAGTGACCAAGTCTGTGAAGGTTTGGAAGTCGCCTAAAGACTTACCACGAGTGATTGGACGGGATCTGTGTGATCTTAGTTCAAGGAGAATACGGTGAGGACTGGGTGTCCTGAGCTGCGTGCTCAGCGACTGGGTGTCCGGGACTGGGTGTCCGGGACTGTGTGTCCTCGAGTTTAAATACTCAGCCGCTCCAACCAGACGTACAACTGAGACAGCAGTTGGAACTGGTCTACCAAATCATTGTCTTCACCAACCTACTGGTTCTATCTCCTCAACCCTTTCATTTCCTCATTATTGTGTTGAGTGTTTGTTCATATCTGTGTTTGAAGACTTTGACTGAAGACTTTCTCAATTTCCTCAGTTCAATTTCTTCAGTCTGTTTGTCTTCATCTTGTGTTATCCTGTGATTAAGCTTTCTGTACTCTGTGCTAGTTTTCATTTCATCATGATGACCATGCTTGTATTCTGTTATGCTTACTTGTGAGTACTTATTCCGCTGCCAATAGTTCTTCGCTAAGGAATTTCCTCACCGGCAAATTCCTCAGTGAAGATTTCATAAAAATCGCCTATTCACCCCCCTCTAGTCGACATAACGCACTTTCATCGATCCTTTCAATTGGTATCAGAGCCTCATCACTTTATAAGGACTTTACCATCCGAAGAGTATGGTCGACACCACAGACGAGGGGGAGGAGCACCCCAGTGTGAATCCGTCCTCTTCTACGACCAATGAGGGGTCTTCGGTCTTTCGTGAGGAGTTCAATGCGGCTTTGGACACATTGAAAACCTCCTTGATGACCGAAGTTAAAGGCATGTTTACGAAATTTCTTGAAGGGCTTAAATTACCCACCGCACCATTGGAAGTGGTTGTTCCCGCTAACAATGTGGCGGATGCTAACTCCAAAAGGGGGGAATCTAGTAGTGACTAAGTTCCTTTGCCTAGAGGTAGGAGTGGGAGTGGCATCTTTGCCCAAGTTGGACCTCACATTACCTATGGAGGACCGGTTCCCTCCACGCAGGATGCTGCTAACGCGACACTACAATCAGAGACCCTTCGACGAAACTGTGTGCGACACAATAATCGCAAACGATGGTGTAAAAAAAGTAAAAAAGGTGCAAAACGTTTGCGATGACGAATGCATCAAACACGGTTCAAATTTTGGTTGCGTGTGCGATTAAGGGCATATGGGTCAGTTAAATTAATTGTTTGCAATGAGGAGTAACAAAAGAAACATGTTGCCAGATGAAGATGTGTGCGATATGCAGCATACGCTTAACTCTGATGAACTATTTGTGATTAGGCAACACAAAAGAAACAGTCCGCCAAATCAAGGTGTGTGCAATATACGGCATGCGTTTCACTCGGATGAACTGTTTGCATTCAGACAAGAGAACATAAACGGTTCAATATAACAAGATGTGTGTGATACGCGGCAAACAGTTTTGTAATCAGAAATGTGTGTGAAGACCGATAATAACACAGACGATTGCTTCTAATAAGACGTATGTGACAAGCTCTATCTACACAAAATCTATTGGCCATTGGGGGACGGGCGATCATCCGGATACGCCATAAGGATGCGAAGAGGCATCCTATATCAGCAAGGACTAGTTGTTCCACCAGTAGCTCATGTAAGAGAACTATCAAGTTAAGTGTGCTCAGGCTGGAGCAGCCATCAGATGGGTGACTGGATGGGAAGTTGTGTTGATGTTAAATTAACTAATAGGATGGGTCATATCCGTCAAATTAAATGACTGATATGACCCATCCCATGAGTTAATTTAACCTCGAGGTCCTTGTTTTTTTAACACATGTTAAAGAAGGTCTACCGCATTACTTTTTGACAATGTGCGATACGTGGCATACAATTGATCCATCCGACTTGCTTGTCATGGAATAAGCCGTGTGTGTTGTGGGTAAATGCTTGCTAGTATTGAACTGTTTGCGATTGATGAATTCATCACCAACGGGTTCCCTAGTGAGGTCCGTGTTCATCTGATCACCATTTACTTCTTGTGCTACCTTGATGTTCCTTCTATGCTAAGTTTCCATTAATTGATGGCTTTTTACGAACACACCACCGTTTCCCTCCATTTCTTCACCTGTTTCTCGCCACGCAGCGATATTGCGCATAAACCTAGGCAGCACGCGATGCACATAGGCGACAAGGGCAGCCTGTAGCCCATCCACCTTTGCCAAGCATGCCAACCCACCAAAGCGCCGCATCTGCCATCAACCTCATCGACGAGGAAAATGAGTAGGCGCCACAACCCATCGAGGCCGAGGCGCTCCCCGGCAACACAATGGACGACGCCGTGATGCGCGTCATCGCCAGGGTTGAGTAGACCTTTGGTGCATGGCGCTTGAGCACCGCAGATCAAGATAGGCATGTCAGCGCTGACAGGGTGTAGCTCGCCGCATAACATGATCGATGGCGCACTGCAGAGTAAGCTAGGCGCGTCCGCGCTGATAGGCTGCGGCTCGCCACACGGCGAGACCGTTGGAGCGCCGCAGAGCGAGAGGCGCGGCACGCCACACAGCAAGAGCGGATCCATCAACGCTTGCCTTCTGTCAACACGGCGTCGCAGCTAGGTACACGTCCCGTCAGTACCCGCATTCCTCGCTAGGAGTGGGTAGAGGCCCTCTGCGTCGTACTTGCACCAGAGGCCGACCGCGCCATACTTGCACCGGACGCCCGCCGCGCCGTTCGCCTTGTCCGCGGCCCGCTCGATGCCAACACGCTGGTCGGTAGGCTCGACCACCTCCTTGGCCCAAGTGTCCACCTGGGCCTAGTAGAGAAACATGGCCGTTTCATCCTCGAGCTGGTGATCTCCGATGAAATAGCCAGCTTGGAGCTCTAGATCGCGCCTCCAGATGTACCGCGAGCGTGTCGACCGCTTGACCAACACCTACACGAGTTCAGGCAGAGCCAAGAGCTACTGTAGGCAAGGGCTGCTGGTCATGGTCTCATGGACGCGTTTTATTTTGTTTAGTCGTTTCGACGTGGATAGTTATGTATTCACAACAATCATAGTATTGCTCTGTTTATTGCTTTGTTTCAATGTGTGTACTTTGTTTTTCGTTCTTATATGTTCTGTCTCGATGTGTGTATATATACTTTCCAATCTGTATATTTGGATGATAACAACTAGATTCAAATTAGTATACAGAAACAGATAGAAAATGAAATTCATAATATATATATATATATATATATATATATATATATATATATATATATATAGACGCGCTAAAGTAAGCCTGAGCGCATAATGAGTAATCCTGCGCTCCGGTCGTACAGCGCGTACAACATGGAGCCACAAACCAGGGCGCGTGCAAACTAAACCAGCGATCCTCCCGCCTAGTCGTAAAAGTTTCACTATATGTGGTAATCATGTGTACTTACCTGTTACTACTAATGATTAGGCAAGAAATCAGTAGTAAACTTCCAGTAAAATGAGGCATGGGGTGAATCCGAGACATGATTGGTGGACCGAAGGACTTGCGCATGCATGTAGTAACTAATTACTATATTCATTAGATGTTTTACTAGCATGAGGAAGAAAAGGATGGATTAATGTAGTGGATCCAAGGACTCGTGCATGCATATAATAACAACTTTAATTCCGTTACTATATCTACTGAATGTTTTACTACCACGTGGTAGAAAAAAAAAGGTGTGATTTGGTGGAACAAAAGGACTCGTGCATGCATATAGTAACTACTTTAATTTTGTTACCATATTTACGAGAAGTTTTACGAGCAGGTTGGCCGAGCGGGGAACCGGTCCATACATCTGGTAACCATTTTTATTGTTTTACGATACTTTACTAAAGTTTTTACTAGCAGGTGGAAAGAATTCTGCTGGTTTGATTGAGCGGATAGCGCGATCTGACCGGAGCGCATGATTAGCTTTTCTACGCTCCCGCTCACTTTAGCGCCACCGTATATATATATATATATATATATATATATATATATATATATATATATATATATATATATATATATATATATATATATATATATAGTAATACTATTCATCACCCAGGATGCAAAATAAGTAATTCTTCATCCGAGGTAATCTTACAATCGCTTCATAAATAAATTACGTTCGGAATACAAATAGTCACATTCATATTGATTCACTACGTAAAATTTGGTATAAGAAAACAAAAAAAAGGTTATAAGACAAGAAATATCGCATTTTATGTATGTTTTACACTATGTTTTTACGTTCGTAATTTTTGTAACATATAATATTTTTTACGGTGAGTATATATTTTCTTACGTTTTCTTTTACGTATGAAATAAGACAAAATTTACGAAACCTAAAAATACGGTGCATTGACGTCAAAATAGAGAGGGGGTGAAGAATAACTATTCCTCACCCAGGGTGACGAATAGCACGGCTGTGTTACTATTCATCACCCATGGTGCAGAATAAGTTATTCTTCACCCGAGGTAATTTTAGGATTGTTTCATAAATAAATTACGTTTGAAATATGAATAGTTACATTCATATTGATTCACTACATAAAATTTGGCATAAGAAAACAAAAATATAGGTCATAAGATCAGAAAAAATGCATTTTATGTATATTTTACACTACGTTTTACGTTTGTAATTTTACGTAACATAAATATTTTTTACGGTGACTATATATTTTCTTACAGTCAGTTTTTATGTATAAAATAAGACAAAACTTACGGAACATAAAATTACGGTGCATTGATGGTAAAATAGAAGAGGGTGAAGATTAACTATTCGTCACCCAGGGTGACTATATATAGGTAATGCTCTAGGATGACATGCATGATACGGTTTGAGCACACACACATGCATGTGTACGCATGAATACCTACCATCGAGTCGAAGTGGCTAGTACAACGACGCGTCATGAACCGATCTCGCTCTGTGTGGGGAGTGTATGATTTTTGACGCACGTGCCACATCAATGTTGTGAAATGGTATTCAAACATGCTCTTGCCTTGTGGAGAGCAATGTGCGAAGGATGTAATCTTTGAGTGAATGTACTCATTTTATCCTGTAATATGAAACAAGTTCTTTTGCGCAATATAACGCTTGTTGATTTAAAATTTTACCTTCTATGCGACAGCTTATAAAATCTGAGAGTTGGCTAGTCGTCGGTTTCTGCCCCCATGTAACTACTACCGGGGTGTTCGGGATAAATCTAAACACTCTTTATCCAAATTTTTGGTCCTTTAAGGAGGTGTTTAGCATAACGAACAAGGCAACCGGACTATACACCTTTATCACTCTCACTTAGCTATAGAACTTCTATAATTTTAAATTTCGGCGTAGCCCCTAGTATTCGGAAGGCCGAACTTGGGGCGCTATACACGCCTAAATCGGACGAAGACCGATTCCTCGCCCGAAGCCGAAAAAATCTTTAAGAATTTGAAACCTCTCGAACAGCGACCAGCTCTCGCCGCATCATGACAGTTAGTTTTCGGCTTTCTCTACTGAGGTGGTCGTCCGGAAGAACCGGGACACAATCGCAGTAGTTCTACCTGTGCCACCTTAGCCGATATAGCGGAACGTAAGGCGGCAAAACATGGGAGCCGGGCAAACCCAACTATTGACCCAAGACATGATTCGGAGCTGATGCATATAATGCTATAAGTTCGGGGTGCCGCACTGTCGAAAGTGTTCGGACTTTTCTTGCCGTGTTATGGGGTACACTGAAGCCCCTGGCGAACTGAGTCATACCAACATGTACGTGTGCAATTTGTAATAAAGAAACAGTCAAGGAAAAAGATAAAGAAATGTAATAATAAGCTAACGCTGTACATTGTTTTGCATTGTTGTTTGAATAATACGTCAAGGCGTACATATACAAGTAGTGCTATAAGCAAAATATGACTATTTGACATGTCCTAAGCAAGAGTGAGATGCGTATGGGTATGTAAAACAGGTATAACGATCGTTATCAGAGACCACCTGGGGATTCCCTTGTACGTCAAAGCTCCTTGCCTCCTTGGTGTTTCTGTCCCATGATGGGTCGATAATCAGGTTATCGGACGAGCCTCAAAGAGATAGGGACCTAAAAAAGAAAAGGTTGAAGGTGTGCTGGTTTTGGGGCGGTTGAACCACATTGTAGACCGCATTCTAGCCGTGCCTCCGCCTATGCCCATGGTATTTTAGGTGCGTAATTATGTACGCGCGGCACAAATTTCACTGCTTGGTTGGGGTCAGGACGGAGGCCGAATTGCTAGGCGAGCTCTGGTCGTGCCGGACGATCTTGTTGCAGAGTACTTCGGACTCGCTTGGCGGTGTCCGGGGGCTTTATTGCCGAATTGGAGGTCTGCCTAAGAAGGCTGCTCTGTGCTTCTGCTGCAAGGGCCGCAGTGTGCTCCTCCGTACAGAGGGAGCGCTCTGTGTTTCCATTGACTGTTATAACCCCGCGGGGTCCTGGCATCTTGAGCTTGAGGTAGGCGTAGTGTGGCACCGCATTGAATCTGGCGAATGCGGTTTGTCCAAGCAGTGCATGATAGCCACTACGGAAGGGGATGATATAGAAGATTAACTCCTCGCTTCGGAAGTTGTCCGGAGATCCAAAGACTACGTCCAGTGTGATTGAGCCCGTGCAGCAGGCCTCTACACCTGGTATGACACATTTAAAGGTGGTTTTGGTGGGTTTGATCCTTGAGGAATCAATGCCCATTTTGTGCACTGTATCCTGATAGAGCAGGTTCAGGCTGCTGCCACCGTCCATAAGGACTCGTGTAAGGTGGAATCCGTTGATGATGGGGTCGAGGACCAAAGCGACCGAACCGCTATGACGAATATTGGTCGGATGGTCCCTATGATCGAAGGTGATCGGACAAGAAGACCACGGGTTGAACTTTGGGGCGACTGGCTCCATCGCGTAGACGTCCCTTAGCGCACGCTTCCGCTCCCTCTTGGGAATATGGGTTGCGTATATCATATTTACCGTTTTTGCTCGGGGAGGAAATTTCTGCTGTCCTCCTGTGTTCGGTAGCCGGGGTTCCTCATCGTCATCACTATGTGGTCCCTTTTCCTTGTTTTCGGCATTCAACTTGCCGGCCTGCTTAAACACCCAGCATTCTCTATTGGTGTGATTGGCTGGTTTATCGGGGTGCCGTGAATTTGGCATGAACGATCGAGTATGCGGTCCAGACTAGACGACCCCGGATTGTTTCTTTTGAAAGGCTTTTTCTGCTGACCGGACTTAGAGCCATTGAATCCGGCGTTGACGGCCATGTCTTCGGTGTTGTCGCCATTACTGCGATGCTTGTGTTTGTTGCGTTGGGGCTTGCCGTTGCTATCTCTGTCATATGAGGTGCCAGGATTTCTTGATGTGCTGTTGCTACGAGCCAACCAGCTGTCCTCGCCCGCACAAAACCGGGTCATAAGTGTCGTGAGGGCTGCCATGCACTTCAGATTCTCTTTGCCGAGGTGTCGGGCAAGCCACTCGTCACAGATGTTATGCTTAAAGGCTGCTAGGGCTTCTGCATCCGGGCAGTCGACAATTTGGTTCTTTTTAGTTAGGAACTGAGTCCAGAATTTCCTGGCTGACTCTCCGGGCTATTGCGTTATCTATACCTACTAATAAAGCAAGGTGTGTTTCGTCTATTTTTTCATCCGTTCACCTATATTATTTTTATGGATTCGTTAGTATCCGTGGTGGTACTATTTTTTGCCTTTTTTCGGGCTATGTATGTTAGCAATTCTCTGGGCCTTTTTTTCGTGTACCTCGCACACGTAGTGGGCCATGGGCCTGCTCCTGGGCTTGGAACAAAAAAAGAAAAAATAATAATAGCTCGAACAGAGGATCGAACACACAACCTGCTCTTGCCTCGCTAAGGCAAGCACCAACTAGGCTAGCTCATGTTTGTGTTACAACAGCGGTTTGTTATTTCTGTAAATAGTCCCGTATCACTTGTTTACACAAAAATTTTATCAATTTATATATTGTGAGTTGTCACAAAATAAAAAATACACCTCAAGAATAAAGAACGAAGGGTGAGTTGCGGGTCTTGGAAACGGCTATGGGGGCTGCCATGCAAGGAAGGGAGGACCTTTCCATCTTGTAATTAAAGGAGGGATTATGGCAGGCCTTTTAATGCCGAAAATTAAACATGGAACAGAGGGATTTCAGGTTTAAATTGATAGGAAAAAAAGAAAGGTGGGGGAAGCCATAATATGGAAGGTAAGAGACAAAATAAAGAAGGAAGGAAAGTGGGAAGCAGTGTGTTAGATAATAAGAAGGAAAGAGACAGAGAAAAATAGGAAAAGAAGGAAAGCGAGAAAAATAAAAGAGAGAGATCAGGGAAGACTGCCCATTCTCGCCAAAGGTTGCGGTGCGCATGCCAAACACTGCGAAGGCAATTGGAATTAATTCAAGAGTAAATTACGCGCAGTTTGGGACCCCCTACCCGAGATCCGCCGGTTTTGACACCGATATTGGTGCTTTCATTGAGAGTTCCACTGTGCCGTCACGATAAGGCTCGATGGCTCCTTCAATCATCTTCAACAACTCGGTCCAGAAGGAGGTTTTCCTCCCCGGAAAGACCTTCGTATTCGGCAGCTTTGTACCACGAGCCAACTCGCTTGGCCATCTGGAGCAGATCGATAGCTACGCCCCTGGCCATCAGGTCAGGTTTGGAAGCTTGAACTACACTGCCGACATCCGCGGAGACTTGATCTTCGACGGATTCGAGCCCGTGTCAGGTGCACTGAATAGTCGAGACGAGCATGACTTAGATCTGCCATCGGATAGTATTCGGGGGATCGCGCCTGCGGCTGCCCTGAGAATCAATCCGGAGCAGATTGTGCCATCCGAGGACGGGTGGATGGACCCCGCCACAGAGGCCACACACTCATCGGCCTTGGAGCCGAACACTGATCCCACCTCCTATGAGGCCATCAGAACCGCGTACGCCCATGCCTATCGTATCTGATTGGGCACCAGTTATGGAGTTCACCTCCGCGGATATCTTTCAGCACTCGCCCTTGGGTGATGTGATAAATTCATTAAGGTCTCTCTCCTTGCCAGGAGACTCCTGGCCGAACTATGTATGGCTCGAGTGGGAAGCAGACGACGAAGAAATTCGTTCCTCGCCCACCACCCACTTAATAGCCACTGTCAATGACTTAACCGACGTGCTTGACTTCAACTCCGAAGACATTGACGGTATGGACGACGATGCAGGAGAAGAACAGGAACCACCGCCTATAGGGCGCTGGACAGCCACCTCATCTTATGATATATATATATGGTGGACACCCCCAAAGAAAGCAATGGCGATGAGGCAACGGAAGATAACCCCTTGGAGAAACAATCTAGGCACCAGAGTCATAGGCGCCGCTCCAAGCCCCGCCATAGCAAAAATAGTGATACCAGCACAGAAGGAAATATGCCCTAGAGGCAATAATAAAGTTATTATTTATTTCCTCATATCATGATAAATGTTTATTATTCATGCTAGAATTGTATTAACCGGAAACATGATACATGTGTGAATACATAGACAAACATATAGTCACTAGTATGCCTCTACTTGACTAGCTCATTAATCAAAGATGGTTATGTTTCCTAACCATAGACATGTGTTGTCATTTGATTAATGGGATCACATCATTAGAAGAATGATGTGATTGATATGACCCATTTCGTTAGCCTAGCACATGATCGTTTAGTATGCTGCTATTGCTTTCTTCATGACTTATACATGTTCCTATAACTATGAGAAATATGCAACTCCCGTCTACCGGCGGAACACTTTGGGTACTACCAAACGTCACAACATAACTGGGTGATTATAAAGGAGTACTACAGGTGTCTCCAAAGATACATGTTGAGTTGGCGTATTTCGAGATTAGGTTTTGTCACTCTGATTGTCGGAGAGGTGTCTCTGGGCCCTCTCGGTAATGCATATCATTATAAGCCTTGCAAGCAATGTAACCAAATGAGTTGGTTACGGGATGATGCATTACGGAACGAGTAAAGAGACTTACCGGTAACGAGATTGAACTGGGTATTGGATACCGACGATCAAATCTCGGGCAAGTAACATACCGATGACAAAGGGAACAACGTATGTTGTTATGCGGTTTGACCGACAAAGATCTTCGTAGAATATGTAGGAACCAGTATGGGCATCCAGGTCCCGCTATTGGTTATTGACCGAGAATGGTTCTAGGTCATGTCTACATAGTTCTCGAACCCGTAGGGTCCGCATGCTTAACGTTACGATGACAGTTTTATTATGAGTTTATAAGTTTTGATGTACCAAAGTTTGTTTGGAGTCCCGGATGTGATCACGGACATGACGAGGAGTCTCGAAATGGTTGAGACATACAGATTGATATATTGGACGACTATATTCGGACACCGGAAGTGTTCCGGGTGATTTCGGAGAAAACCGGAGTGCCGGAGGGTTACCGGAACCCCCTCCCCCCCCCCGGAGAGTTAATGGGCCACATGGGCCTTGGTGGGAAGAGAGAAGGGCGGACAGGAAGGGTCGCGCGCCCCCTCTCCCTCTGGTCCAAATTGGACTAGGAGGGGGGCGGCGCCCCCCTCTTTCCTTCCCCTCCTCTCCCCCTTCCTTCCCCTCCTCTCCCCCTTCCTTCCCCTCCTAGTAGGAGTAGGAAAGGAGGAGACCTACTCCTACTAGGAGGAGGACTCCTCCTCCTGGCGCGCCCAACAAGGGCCGGCCGGCCTCCCCCCTCCCTCCTTTATATACGGGGGCAGGGGGAACCCCATAGACACACAAGTTGATCTACGGATCGTTCCTTAGCTGTGTGCGGTGCCCCCTCCACCATATTCCACCTCGGTCATATCGTCACGGAGTTTAGGCGAAGCCCTGTGCCGGTAGAGCATCATCATCGTCACACCATGCCGTCGTGCTGACGGAACTCATCCCCGAAGCTTTGCTAGATCGGAGCCCGGGGATCGTCATCGAGCTGAATGTGTGCTGAACTCGGAGGTGCCGTACGTTCGGTGCTTGGATCGGTCGGATCGTGAAGACGTACGACTACATCAACCGCGTTGTCATAACGCTTCCGCTTACGGTCTACGAGGGTACATGGACAACACTCTCCCCTCTCGTTGCTATGCCATCACCATGATCTTGCGTGTACGTAGGAAATTTTTTGAAATTACTACGTTCCCCAACAGTGGCATCCGAGCCTAGGTTTTATGCGTTGATGTTATATGCACGAGTAGAACACAAGTGAGTTGTGGGCGATATAAGTCATACTGCTTACCAGCATGTCATACTTTGGTTCAGCGGCATTGTGAGATGAAGCGGCCCGGACCGACATTATGCATACGCTTACACGAGACTGGTTTCACCGCTACGAGCACTCGTTGCTTAAAGGTGACCGGTGGGTGTCTGTCTCTCTCACTTTAGTTGAACCGAGTGTCGCTATGCCCGGTCCTTGCGAAGGTTAAAATAGCACCAACTTGAAAAACTATCGTTGTGGTTTTGATGCGTAGGTAAGAACGGTTCTTGCTAAGCCCGTAGAAGCCACGTAAAATTTGCAACAACAAAGTAGAGGACGTCTAACTTGTTTTTGTAGGGCATGTTGTGATGTGATATGGTCAAGACGTGATGCTATATTTTATTGTATGAGATGGTCATGTTTTGTAACCGAAGTTATCGGCAACTGGCAGGAGCCATATGGTTGTCGCTTTATTGTATGAAATGCAAACGCCCTGTAATTGCTTTACTTTATCACTAAGCGGTAGCGATAGTCGTAGAAGCAATAGATGGCGTAACGACAATGATGCTTTGATGGAGATCAAGGTGTCGCGCCAGTGACGATGGTGATCACGACGGTGCTTCGAAGATGGAGATCACAAGCACAAGATGATGATGGCCATATCATATCACTTGTATTGATTGCATGTGATGTTTATCCTTTATGCATCTTATCTTGCTTTGATTGACGGTAGCATTTTAAGATGATCTCTCACTTAATAACCAAGAAGTGTTCTCCCTGAGTACGCACCGTTGCGAAAGTTCTTCGTGCTGAGACACCACGTGATGATCGGGTGTGATAGGATCTACGTTCAAATACAACGGGTGCAAAACAGTTGCACACGCGGAATACTCACGTCATACTTGACGAGCCTAGCATATACAGATATGGCCTCGGAACACGGAGACCGAAAGGTCGAACGTGAATCATATAGTAGATATGATCAACATAGTGATGTTCACCATTGAAACTACTCCATCTCACGTGATGATCGGACATGGTTTAGTTGATTTGGATCACGTGATCACTTAGATGACTAGAGAGATGTCTGTCTAAGTGGGAGTTCTTTAGTAATATGATTAATTGAACTTAAATTTATCATGAACTTAGTACCTGATAGTATTTTGCTTGTCTATGTTTGTTTGTAGATAGATGGCTCGCGCTGTTGTTCCGTTAAATTTTAATGCGTTCCTTGAGAAAGCAAAGTTGAAAGATGATGGTAGCAATTACACGGACTAGGTACGTAACCTGAGGATTATCCTCATTGCTGCACAGAAATGTTACGTCCTGGAAGCACAGCTGGGTGCCAGGCCTGCTGCTGATGCAACTGACGACGTTAAGAACGTCTGGTAGAGCAAAGCTGATGACTACTCGATAGTTCAGTGTGCCATGCTTTACGGCTTAGAACCGGGTCCCCAACGACGTTTTGAACGTCATGGAGCATATGAGATGTTTCAGGAGTTGAAGTTAATATTTCAAGCAAATGCCCGGATTGAGAGATATGAAGTCTCCAATAAGTTCTATGGCTGCAAGATGGAGGAGAAGAGTTCTGTCAGTGAACACATACTCAAAATGTCTGGGTATAATAATCACTTGATTCAACTGGGAGTTAATCTTCCTGATGATAGTGTCATTGATAGAATTCTCCAATCACTGCCACCAAGCTACAAGAACTTCGTGATGAACTATAATATGCAAGGGATGAACAAGACTATTCCTGAGCTCTTCACAATGCTAAAGGCTACGGAGGTAGAAATCAAAAAGGAGCATCAAGTGTTGATGGTTAACAAGACCACCAGTTTCAAGAAAAAGGGCAAAGGGAAGAAGAAGGGGAACTTTAAAAAGAACAGCAAGCAAGTTGCTACTCAAGAGAAGAAACCCAAGTCTGGACCTAAGCCTGAAACTGAGTGCTTCTACTGCAAGCAGACTGGACACTGGAAGCGGAACTGCCCCAAGTATTTGGCGGATAAGAAGGATGGCAAAGTGAACAAAGGTATATGTGATATACATGTTATTGATGTGTACCTTACTAATGCTCGCAGTAGCACCTCGTTATTTGATACTGGTTCTGTTGCTAATATTTGCAACTCGAAACAGGGACTACGAATTAAGTGAAGATTGGCTAAGGACGAGGTGACGATGCGCGTGGGAAATGGTTCCAAAGTCGATGTGATCGCGGTCGGCACGCTACCTCTACATCTACCATCGGGATTAGTTTTAGACCTAAATAATTGTTATTTGGTGCCAGCGTTGAGCATGAACATTATATCTGGATCTTGTTTGATGCGAGACGGTTATTCATTTAAATCAGAGAATAATGGTTGTTCTATTTATATGAGTAATATCTTTTATGGTCATGCACCCTTGAAGAGTGGTCTATTTTTATTGAATCTCGATAGTAGTGATACACATATTCATAGTGTTGAAACCAAAATATGCAGAATTGATAACGATAGTGCAACTTATTTGTGGCACTGCCGTTTAGGTCATATCGGTGTAAAGCGCATGAAGAAACTCCATACTGATGGGCTTTTGGAATCACTTGATTATGAATCACTTGGTACTTGCGAACCGTGCCTCATGGGCAAGATGACTAAAACGCCGTTCTCCGGAACTATGGAGCGAGCAACTGATTTGTTGGAGATCATACATACTGATGTTTGTGGTCCAATGAATGTTGAGGCTCGCGGCGGGCATCGTTATTTTCTCACCTTCACAGATGATTTGAGCAGATATGGGTATATCTACTTAATGAAACATAAGTCTGAAACATTTGAAAAGTTCAAAGAATTTCAGAGTGAAGTGGAAAATCATCGTAACAAGAAAATAAAGTTTCTATGATCTGATCGTGGAGGAGAATATTTGAGTTACGAGTTTGGTCTACACTTGAAACAATGCGGAATAGTTTCGCAAATCACGCCACCCGGAACACCACAACGAAATGGTGTGTCCAAACGTCGTAATCGTACTTTACTAGATATGGTGCGATCCATGATGTCTCTTACTGATTTACCGCTATCATTTTGGGGTTATGCTTTAGAGACGGCCGCATTCACGTTAAATAGGGCACCATCAAAATCCGTTGAGACGACGCCTTATGAACTATGGTTTGGCAAGAAACCAAAGTTGTCGTTTCTTAAAGTTTGGGGCTGCGATGCTTATGTGAAGAAACTTCAACCAGATAAGCTCGAACCCAAATTGGAGAAATGTGTTTTCATAGGATACCCAAAAGAGACTATTGGGTACACCTTCTATCACAGATCTGAGGGCAAGATTTTCGTTGCTAAAATCGGATCCTTTCTAGAGAAGGAGTTTCTCTCGAAAGAAGTGAGTGGGAGGAAAGTAGAACTTGATGAGATAACTGTATCTACTCCCTTGTTGGAAAGTAGTTCATCACAAGAACCGGTTCCTGTGACAACTACACCAACTAGTGAGGAAGCTAATGATATTGATCATGAAACTTCAGATGAAGTTTCTACTGAACCTCGTAGGTCTACCAGAGTAAGATCCGCACCAGAGTGGTACGGTAATCCTATTCTGGAAGTCATGTTACTTGACCATGATGAACCTACGAACTATGAGGAAGCGATGATGAGCTCAGATTCCGCAAAATGGCTAGAGGCCATGAAATCTGAGATGGGATCCATGTATGAAAACAAAGTATGGACTTTGGTTGACTTGCCTGATGATCAGCAAGCCATTGAGAATAAATGGATCTTTAAGAAGAAGACTGACGCTGATGGTAATGTAACTGTCTATAAAGCTCGACTTGTTGCAAAAGGTTTTCGACAAGTTCAAGGGGTTGACTATGATGAGACTTTCTCACCCGTAGCGATGCTTAAGTCTGTCTGAATCATGTTAGCTATTGCTACATTTCATGATTATGAAATTTGGCAAATGGATGTCAAAACTGCATTCTTGAATGGATTTCTGGAAGAAGAGTTGTATATGATGCAACCAGAAGGTTTTGCTGATCCAAAAGGTGCTAACAAAGTGTGCCAGCTCCAACGATCCATTTATGGACTAGTGCAAGCATCTCGGAGTTAGAATAAACGTTTTGATAGTGTGATCAAAGCATATGGTTTTATACAGACTTTTGGAGAAGCCTGTATTTACAAGAAAGTGAGTGGGAGCTCTGTAGCATTTATGATTTTATATGTAGATGACATATTATTAATTGGAAATGATATAGAATTTCTGGATAGCATAAAGGGATACTTGAATAAAAGTTTTTCAATGAAAGACCTCGGTGAAGCTGCTTACACATTGGGCATCAAGATCTATAGAGATAGATCAAGACGCTTAATACGACTTTCACAAAGCACATACCTTGACAAAATTTTGAAAAAGTTCAAAATGGATCAGGCAAAGAAAGGTTTCTTGCCTGTGCTACAAGGTGTGAAGTTGAGTCAAACTCAATGCCCGACCACAGCAGAAGATAGAGAAAAAATGAAAGATGTTCCCTATGCTTCAGCCATAGGCTCTATCATGTATGCAATGCTGTGTACCAGACCTGACGTATGCTTAGCAATAAGCTTGGCAGGAAGGTACCAAAGTAATCCAGGAGTGGATCACTGGACAGCGGTCAAGAACATCCTGAAATACCTGAAAAGGACTAAGGATATGTTTCTCATATATGGAGGTGACAAAGAGCTAGTCGTAAATGGTTACGTTGATGCAAGCTTTGACAGTGATCCGGACGATTCTAAATTGCAAACCGGATACGTGTTTTTATTAAACGGTGGAGCTGTAAGTTGGTGCAGTTCTAAACAAAGCGTCGTGGCGGGATCTACATGTGAAGCGGAGTACATAGCTGCTTCTGAAGCAGCAAATGAAGGAGTCTGGATGAAGGAGTTCATTACCGATCTAGGTGTCATACATAGTGCATTGGGACCAATGAAGATCTTCTGTGACAATACTGGTGCAATTGCTTTGGCAAAGGAATCCAAATTTCACAAGAGGACCAAGCACATCAAGAGCTGCTTCAATTCCATTCGGGACCAAGTCCAAGTGGGAGACATAGAGATTTGCAAAATACATACGGATCTGAATGTTGCAGACCCATTGACTAAGCCCCTCTCACGAGCAAAACATGATCAACACCAAGACTCCATGGGTGTTAGAATCATTACTGTGTAATCTAGATTATTGACTCTAGTGCAAGTGGGAGACTGAAGGAAATATGCCCTAGAGGCAATAATAAAGTTATTATTTATTTCCTCATATCATGATAAATGTTTATTATTCATGCTAGAATTGTATTAACCGGAAACATGATACATGTGTGAATACATAGACAAACATATAGTCACTAGTATGCCTCTACTTGACTAGCTCATTAATCAAAGATGGTTATGTTTCCTAACCATAGACATGTGTTGTCATTTGATTAATGGGATCACATCATTAGAAGAATGATGTGATTGACATGACCCATTTCGTTAGCCTAGCACATGATCGTTTAGTATGCTGCTATTGCTTTCTTCATGACTTATACATGTTCCTGTAACTATGAGAAATATGCAACTCCCGTTTACCGGAGGAACACTTTGGGTACTACCAAATGTCACAACGTAACTGCGTGATTGTAAAGGAGTACTACAGGTGTCTCCAAATGTACATGCTGAGTTGGCGTATTTCGAGATTAGGTTTTGTCACTCCGATTGTCGGAGAGGTATCTCTGGGCCCTCTCGGTAATGCACATCATTATAAGCCTTGCAAGCAATGTAACCAAATGAGTTGGTTACGGGATGATGCATTACGGAACGAGTAAAGAGACTTACCGGTAACGAGATTGAACTGGGTATTGGATACCGACGATCAAATCTCGGGCAAGTAACATACCAATGACAAAGGGAACAACATATGTTGTTATGCGGTTTGACCGATAAAGATCTTCGTAGAATATGTAGGAAGCAGTATGGGCATCTAGGTCCCGCTATTGGTTATTGACCGAGAATGGTTCTAGGTCATGTCTACATAGTTCTCGAACCCGTAGGGTCCACACGCTTAACGTTACGATGACAGTTTTATTATGAGTTTATAAGTTTTGATGTACCGAAGTTTGTTCGGAGTCCCGGATGTGATCACGGACATGACAAGGAGTCTCGAAATGGTCGAGACATAAAGATTGATATATTGGACGACTATATTCAGACACCGGAAGTGTTCCGGGTGATTTCGGAGAAAACCGGAGTGCCGGAGGGTTACCGGACCCCCCCCCGGAGAGTTAATGGGCCACATGGGCCTTGGTGGCAAGAGAGAGGGGCGGCCAGGAAGGGCCGCGCGCCCCCTCTCCCTCTGGTCCGAATTGGACTAGGAGGGGGCGCAGCGCCCCCCTCTTTCCTTCCCCTCCTCTCCCCCTTCCTTCCCCTCCTAGTAGGAGTAGGAAAGGAGGAGTCCTACTGCTACTAGGAGGAGGACTCCTCCTCCTGGCGTGCCCAACAAGGGCCGGCCGGCCTCCCCCCTCCCTCCTTTATATACGGGGGCAGGGGGCACCCCATAGACACACAAGTTGATCTACGGATCGTTCCTTAGCCGTGTGCGGTGCCCCCCTCCACCATATTCCACCTCGGTCATATCGTCGCGGAGTTTAGGCGAAGCCCTGCGTCGGTAGAGCATCATCATCATCACCATGCCGTCGTGCTGACGGAACTCATCCCTGAAGCTTTGCTGGATCGGAGCCCGGGGATCGTCATCGAGCTGAACATGTGCTGAACTCGGAGGTGCCGTATGTTCGGTGCTTGGATCGGTCGGATCGTGAAGACGTACGACTACATCAACCGCGTTGTCATAACGCTTCCGCTTACGGTCTACGAGGGTACGTGGACAACACTCTCCCCTCTCGTTGCTATGCCATCACCATGATCTTGCGTGTACGTAGGAATTTTTTTGAAATTACTACGTTCCCCAACAAGCACAAGACATGATAACAATCTGGATGGTGCCGAAGACGAAAACAATCCTGTCGAGCTAGGCTTCGAGCAGGCCGAGCAAGAAGATGGGAAAGCTAGCCCCAAGGAACAAGCAACAGATGGAGAATCAGAGGATGATAATTACATGCCTCTCTCCAAAGACGAAGTGAGCCTTGGCGATGAAGAATTCATCGTGCCTGAGGATCCCGTTGAGCAGGAGCGCTTCAAGCGCCGGCTTATAGCCACTGCAAAAAGCCTGAAGAAAAAACAGCAACAGCTTCAAGCTAATCAAGATGTGCTAACTGATAGATGGACCGAGGTCCTGGCCGTCGAGGAATACGGACTCGAGCGCCCTACCAGAAGTTAGCCAAATCACAGGTTGCTACCTCAACTCGAGGAGGAGGCGTTAAAGCCCACACTACCAGCGCATGATGCGGCTGACCGGCCACCCCATGGCTAAGACAAAGCGGTGTACAAGCTCGAAGTCCAGACCGCACCCCGTCGCCAAACAAGCAAAAACACGAAGGCCTGGGGCTCCATGCATGACCTGCGAGACAAATTGAAAAACAAAGCAGGACAGACAAGATTGATCTACGGATCACGGGGGAGCGCCCCAACGCGTGATGATGATCGTCACACCGGATAGACCAACAAATCCGGCCGGACCGAATACAATGTAGCCCGGCACAGAGGCGCCGCACACCCCCAATGCTTCACTGATGATGTAATGGTCATGAATTCCTAGAAGGGTTTAAACCCGTGAACATTGAATCATATGATGGTACTACAGACCCCGCGGTATGGATAGAAGATTTCTTCCTCCATATTCACATGGCCGCGGAGATGATCTACACGCCATCAAGTACCTCCCACTAAAACTCAAGGGATCGGCTCGGCATTAGCTGAATAGCTTGCCGGCAAACTCCATCGGGAGTTGGGAGAACCTGGCAGACGCATTCCTTGACAACTTCCAGGGCACTTATGTGCGACCATCGGATGCCAATGACCTAAGTCACATAACCCAACAGCCTGGAGAGTCAGCCAGGAAATTTTGGACCCGGTTCCTAACTAAAAAGAACCAAATTGTCGACTGTCCGGATGCCAAAGCCCTAGCGGCCTTTAAGCATAACATCCGTGACGAGCGGCTCGCCCGACATCTCGGCCAAGAAAAGCCAAAGTCCATGGCAGCCCTCACAACACTCATGACCCGCTTTTGTGCGGGCGAGGATAGCTGGTTGGCTCGTAGCAACAACACAGGAAGCAATCCTGGCACATCAAAAGCCAGGGATAACAACGACAAACCACGGCGCAACAAACACAAGCTTCGCAAAAATGGTGATAGTGCCGAAGATACGGCAGTCAATGCCGGATTCAGTGGCTCCAAGTCCGGTTAGCGGAAAAAGCCATTCAACAAAAACAATTCAGGCCCGTCCAGTTTGGACCACATACTCGACCGTCCATGCCAAATTCATGGCACCCCAGGAAAACTAGCCAATCATACCAACAGAGAATGCTGGGTCTTCCGACAAGCCGGTAGGTCAGGTGCCGAAAACAAGGGGAAGGGGTCTCAAAGCGACGATGACGACGAGGAGCCCCGATCAGTGAACACAGGAGGACAGAAGAAATTCCCTCCCCACGTGAAAATGGTGAATATGATATACGCAACCCATATTTCCAAGCAGAAGCGTGAACTAAAGGATGTCTATGCAATGGGGCCAGTCGCCCCAAAGCTCAACCCATGGTCCTCTTGTATGATCACTTTTGATCGAAGGGACCATCATACCAGTATCCGTCATGGCGATTCAACCGCATTGGTCCTCGACCCCATCATCGACCGATTCCGCCTTACACGAGTACTCATGGACGGTGGTAGCAGGCTGAACCTACTCCATCAGGATACAGTGCACAAATGGGCATCGACCCCTCAAGGATCAAGCCCACAAAAACCACCTTCAAAGGTGTCATACCAGGTGTAGAGGCCTGTTGCACGGGCTCAATCACACTGGAAGTGATCTTCGGATCTCCGAACAGTTACCGTACCGAAGAGTTACACTTCGACATCGTCCCCTTTTGCAGTGACTATCAGGCATTGCTCGGATGAACCGCGTTCGCTCTGTTCAACACGGTGCCACATTATGCCTACCGTACACTCAAGATGCCCGGCCCGCGCGGCGACACCACGGTTAATGGCAGGGCCGAACTCCCCCTCACTTCCGATGAATCTACCACCGCCTTTACAGCAAGAGCAACAGATGGCCCCTCCCGATCAAACCTCGAGTCGACGGCCAAGCTCACAGACTCCGTCAAAGGAGTCTGGACTACTACGCGGCAGGATAGCCCGGCCTGTCCAGAGCTTAATTAAAAACACTCCAGCAAAATTTAAGACAAGCCACATACTGCGGCTCAACTGCTCTATGGCGAAAAACCATTTCTTGCATTTTCTTCGCAGGTTCACCTTTGCGTAGGCCAGGACGGATGGCGTGGAAACAGCGCGAGCACATAAGGGAATCGTCAGATCCTCCCCTCTATGATCATCCGACTACACTCCGGATCCGCATACACCTTCCTCCCGCCTGGTCTCAGCAGGTTCCGCAGTCATATTTCTTTTTATCACATTATTTGTACTCATATGCATTGATGTATTATTCAAATACAACATGTGGGTTTATATGATGCTCGTCTGCTGCTATTTCTTATTAAAACTCTTTTGTTAAAAGGCAGCTGCATATCGCGATATGCCTTAATATGCCAGGGGCTTCATTATACCCATACTACGGCTAAAAAGTCTGAACACCTTCACGGCAGTTCGGCACCCCAAACTTATAGCATTATATGCATCAGCTCTGAATCATGTCTTGGGTCAATACTTGGGTTTGCCCGGATCCTATGTTTCGGTACCTTACGTTCCGCTATATCAGCTAAGGTAGCGCAGGAGAACTACTGTGATTGTGTCCCGGTTCTTCCGGACGAGCACCTCAGTAGAGAAAGCCGAAAACTGATTGTCATGATGCAGTGAGAGTTGGTCAGCTGTTCGAGAGGTTGTAAAATCTTTAAGGATTTCTTCCTCATAATGCCATAACCAATGCAGCATGCGATGGATCGGTGTTTCTTCCAATCAGGCGCTTATAGAGCCCCTCGTGCGGTCTTCTGAACACCAGGGGTTGCGCCTACCTTCCTTTTAAAAACTCCTATGGCTAAGTGAGAGTGATAAAGCCCTATAGTTTGATTGTCTGGTTCGATGTGCTAAACACCTCCTTCAAGGACCCAAAACTGGGATGAAGAGTGCTCAGGTTTATCCCGAACACCCATGTACTTACTGCATGGGGGCAAAAGTCAACGACTGGCCAACTCTCAGGATTAGTATATAAAACGGCCGCACAGGAGGAAAAGCTTTCAGACGACAAGCAATAAATAATAGAAATGACCTTGTTCAAACATTACGAAGGACAAACATGACCGTATTCATGGAAATATAATGTCCTTGGTGCATTGCTCCACTGCAAGGCGGGCTCCTTTCAAGACACCTTCGTAATACAATTCGGGCTTTGTGGTGCTCCTTCCCCTCCGGTGGTCCCTCGGTCACCAGCTTTTCCGCATCCATCTTCCCCCAATGCACTTTTGCATGGGCGAAGGCCATTCGCGCACCCTCTATACAGACCGACCGCTTGATGACCTCGAGTCGAGGGCAGGCACTCACAAGCCGCTTCATGAGCCCGAAGTAACTGCTCGGAATTGGCTCGGCGGGCCACAGCCGGATAATTATATCCTTCATGGCTAGCTCGGCCGCCTTATGCAGTTCGATCAGCTGCTTCAGTTGATCGGAGAAAGGCACCGGATAATTCGGCGCCAGATACTGCATCCAGAAGAGCTTATCTGCAGTATTCCTCTCTTCGGCTTGGTAGAATTGGGCGGCATCAGATATGTTGCACGGCAGCTCCGCAAATACCCCTGGAGAAATTAGAATTCAAACTATCAACTTGATTTTATCCTTTCAAATACCCGCTTTGTATAGAAAAAGCCTTACCAGCCGCAATCTTCCTCACCTCCTGGATTTCCTTCAGGGCACCTTGGGCTTCCCCCCGGGCACCACTTGCGGGTTGGCGAGCCTGGGAGAGTTGGGATTCTTTCCCTGATAAACTCTGCTCCAAGGTCTCGCATTTCTTCACGGCCTCTTGAAGCTCTCACTCGGCCTCAATAACTCCGGCTTCGTGCTTCTCACAGAGAGACTGCTCTGTGGCTGCCTTCTTCTCGGCTTCGGCCACAGCCTTTTTAAGAGCCTCAATTTCGGCCATCGCCCCTAGAGCACATCATAAAAATATTTTCATCATGCACACCTAATCATTTGTTCTCAATGAACAAGGTTTCTGCATACCTTGGTTATCCTCCAGCTGTTTCTTCACTTGGCCAAGTTCTCCTTCGGCCCGCTCCAAACTATGCCTCAGTCTGGATATTTCTGCAGCATGAGAGGCAGCAGTCGCTATAGACGCCTGCTTACTAAAAGAGATAGATGTCATCAAGTGAGTCTCCTGCGAACAAAAAATTGATCCTCTGTCCGGTTCTTCTTTTCACTGAACAGTGTATCAGGGGCTGCTATCTATACTATGACACTCTTCCAAACCTCATAAAACATACCCCGAAGCCTCTTATAAGGCTGATACAGGATTCATTTAGTCCACTCTCAGCGGACTGAATCTTCTCAATCACTACACCCATAAGGGCACGGTGTTCATCAACAATTGAGGCGCCCTTCAGCGCCGCCAATAAAGCATCCGGCACCTCTGGTTGGACAGAGGTCGCTGGTGGAATAGACATACCCCCTCCAGCCAATGGAGGCCGCCTGCCTGATTTTGGGGCCTTATTGGTCTCCGAGATCGTGTCCGGCTGGGGCCCGGATTCAAGATGACCCCCACCGTCGACGTCCATGGGAGCCTTCTCTCCCGTGTGTCCGGGCCCCGAGGTTTGGCTTCCTGGCGCCGCCTTTGCGATCTCCCCCCCCCCCTCCATGGCCTGGATCCTTCTGGGACAAAACCTCAGTGTCATTCACATGTCTGGGGGAGGGGGCCTTCGGGAGTGTCCTGCTCTCCATAGCATCTGAACCCAGCAAATCCTTCGACGAGGATTGTTCGGCGCGGGACCTCGTAGGACTGTAAAGAAGCATGGCTCAGATTAAAGTGTTATGCCATGACAAGTCTGGACGCATAAGCATGTTCGGATTTTATACTCACGAGTTCACCAGGGGTTGGTGTCGGTGTCAAAACCGGCGGATCTCAGGTAGGGGGTCCCGAACTATGCGTCTAAGACTAATGGTAACAGGAGGCAAGGGACACGATGTTAACCCAGGTTTAGGCCCTCTCGATGGAGGTAATACCCTACTTCCTGCTTGATTGATCTTCATGATATGAGTATTACAAGAGTTGATCTACCACGAGATTAGAGAGGCTAAACCCTAGAAGCTAGCCTATGGTATGATTGTTGTTGTTCTGTCCTACGAACTAAACCCTCAGGTTTATATAGACACCGGAGGGGGCTAGGGTTACACAGAGTCGGTTCACAGAGGAGGAGATATACATCCGAATCGCCAAGCTTGCCTTCCATGCCAATGAGAGTCCCATACGGACACGGGATGAAGTCTTCAATCTTGTATCTTCATAGTCCAACAGTCCAGCCAAAGCATATAGTCCGGCTGTCCCGATACCCCCTTATCCAGGACTCCCTCAGTAGCCCCTGAACCAGGCTTCAATGACGATGAGTCCGATGCGTAGATTGTCTTCTGCATTGCGAGGCGGGTTCCAACTCCGAATACTCAAGATAAATTCTGAACACAAGGACTGTGTCCGGCTCTGCGAGATAAATACCATATATCGCCATAGAGAGAATAATAATCCATGAATCTAATCTGCTGACAATTCTTCGTTGTGTGACATCACGCCACGGCTAGGTAACTCATTTGAACCGTTTTTACATCCTGCTCCCGCACACATCGCAAGGCGGTTTCTTTGGCACGTCTTGTCAAAGCAGAGATCGTGTCCCCTTATCACGGGATCTCCATCAATACAGGTATGGGTAACCCAACCAGTGCCATCAATTGAGGCGCTTGGAAAGATAAAAGATTTCGAGAGGCAAGCGGGGAGGCGCATGTTCCATATCGCCTTTATAAAGGGACAGAGATCTCCCATTTTCACCCACGCCTTCTTCCTCCTTTGCTCATCCGTTCTCGCACCCTTGAGCTCCAGCGCCCAAGTTATCACCTTATCCGTAGGATCACAGCATGACCGGAGCGGGAGGCAAGTGGATGGCCTCCTCTGTCACAAGGAGAACATCACCAAGCTTTGGGAGGCTGGATACCTGGCCGAGAGCATCGCGCACAGGCTTCCGGCAGAGGGACAGATTACCCCCACTCCGAAGTCTCGGGAGAGAGTAGTATTTCTCCCTCATTTCGTCAGTGGACTAGGATTTCCACTCCACCCTTTTGTCCACGTGCTCATGTACTACTACAGGCTAGATTTTCACGATCTGGCCCCGAATTTCATCCTCAACATCTTGGCGTTCATCATCGTGTGTGAGGCCTTCCTCCGCATCAAGCCTCACTTCGGCCTGTGGTTGAAAATCTTCTGCGTGAAGTCGAAGATCGTGAGCGGCCACTAGGCGGAGTGCGGAGGTGCCAT
The DNA here is from genome assembly GCF_018294505.1 of Triticum aestivum. Taxonomy (NCBI): domain Eukaryota; kingdom Viridiplantae; phylum Streptophyta; class Magnoliopsida; order Poales; family Poaceae; genus Triticum; species Triticum aestivum. The sequence continues at coordinate 421,238,987 of NC_057795.1, read as the reverse complement.
GGTGGGCAAAATGCCTAATGTTACATGGCTCAATGGCTCCTTCATAGAGACCATAAAGGGGTGGCAATCAGGGTGGTTCTACATCACCGAGCCACGCAACGCCAACTGGGTGGCGGCCCCCAAATTCAGATCCGGAATCCCATGTGTCTCACTTCCTGGGAGAAGAAGGGCCTGGCCTGGAGCGAACCCACGGAGCTGACCGGGCTCGAGACCTGCATCAGAAGTATGAGGGACAAGAAGATCAAGCTTGTCAACATGGTCCAGGTCATGCTCATTCGCCGGATTCTACGGGCATTTGATATGTGGGAGTTTGACCCGGCCGAACACCAGATGCTGCTAGAGCTCTTCGACACAACGCACAAAGAAATCTGGAAGGTTTTGTTCAAGACCGGCGAAGTCCCTCCTCCCCTTTCCGAGGACCGGGGGCTCAGCGCAACGCGCCTTGCCAGTCCGTAAGTCCTCTAGTTATTACAAGATGTTCCCTTAGTACATTCGGGGGAGGATTTTTGAGTCACCTTGCTGACCGAACAGGATTGGGTGGAGATGGCGGAGCGGATTGACTGTCCGGCTCCATTGCCTAAGGACCCAGTAAGCGCACTCCTATCGGAGATGCTGGTTCCGGCGCCGTACAAGGTGCCGGAGAAAAAGGCCGAAAAGAAGGCCATGGGGACCCGGAAGGGTCTTCGGTGCGAGGCCGCACCCGACGCCTCGCCAGAAGAGGACGAGGCGCACTTCTCCTACGAAGGGGAGGAGAGGAAGAGGAAGTGGGGACCAAAAAGGGTATCCGGCGCACGGCCGTGATAGAGTCATCATCCGAAGATGACGAGGAGGATTCTCCCCCCGAAGACGGGGGGAAACATGAAGAAATTCCCCATCCTCGTACTAGGGAGGAGAAGAAAAGGAAGGCTGCCCGTCGGGGGAGGCCGGGACGCCGAAGAAGGGAAAGGCGTCCCTTCCAGATCACTCCACTACCGCAGCTACAGCGATGAGGAGTGGCTACCCAGGGGCAAACCCCGGGCGAGGTTGTAAGTATCTGCATCCCATAATACTTTTCCATGTGACTCTGAGCTCGTGGTTTGTAATGACGCCGAACACGTATATACAGTCTGGCCGCGTCCAATCTCGGGGTGTCCTCTTCGGAGGAGTCTCTGGACGAGTCGGAGATGAACTCACTCCCGACGGCCACCTCCCCACGACCTGCGGATGACACCGAGGTGTTATCCTTGAGGATGCCAGAGCAGGAAGCGATGGTTCCGGAGATGCCCCAAGGAAAAATCCCAGGCGCCGGACACATGGGGGTGGGACCCCCATGGATTGTGAAGACGGGAGCCAGAGCAAGCCTGGCTCCCAGCCGGTTACTGCACCGGAGCCTCCAAAGGCTCTGGATTCCAGGAGGCAGCACCTCGCAAAGGAGAGCGAGCCGGCCGTGCCAATGACCTCCGCCCAGCCGGAGGCATCAGATAAGTTGTTGGAGGTGCTTCGAGGCACTTCCATCGAGGATGAACACCGTACACTTATGGGTACGGTGATTGAGAATGTTCGGTCCGCCAAGAGCGGATTGCCCGAAGCCTGCACCAGCCCGCTAACAGGCTTTGAGGTAAAGAAAGTGTGAGGAAATATCACCCGATAGACAGTATCCTCTGATACTCTGGTTGGTGTTCGGAAAGAAAAGCCAAACGGAGGGTCAACTAAAAAACCGCAGGAAGCTAATAGTTTTTGTCTATATGAATCAAACAGGCACTGCTGCTGACCACCGCTGCGTGCACGGCTGAGGTTGTCGGACTCAAGCGCGAACTGGGGCAGGCCGAAGAAGAGCTCGGCCTCGTGAAGAAGCAGCTCGAGGCGAACAAAGGTAAGAGAAACCCCGTCCATATGTCGTATAGAGCATAAAAAGTTGGTGATGCTAATAAAAAGCATCATGGCTTTTGATAGGGACTGCGACCGAAGTGGCGGCCCTGAAGGAAGTGTTGTCCGCGGCCGAAGCCAAGGCGTATACGGAGCGCACCGAGCGAGAGAAGCAAGATGCTCGGGTGGGAGAGGTACAGCAGGAGCTCCAGGAGCTTAACAATAAGTTCGACTCCCTGGAGCATGACTACAAGACGCAAGCGTCTGAGCTTGCGAAGGCCCTCTAGAGCGCGGCCGACACCAAGGTTGAAGCCCAAAAGGCCCTCCAGGAAATCCAGGCGGCCAAGAAGATAGCGGAGGGTAAAGCATTCTTTATGCAAAGCAATCATGTAGAGGATTCATTTCTTTTACTTGCACGAATCCGGAGCTCTCCAGGGGCATTCGCAGATCTGCCACGCAGCATTTCAGATGCCGTGGAGTTCTATCACGCTGAAGAGGGGAGCTCTATGGAGAAGTTGTTCTGGTCCCAATATACTGGGGCCGAACACCCGATGCCTCTGAGTGACCAACTGAAGCAGCTGGTCGAACTCCATAATGCGGCCGAACAGGCCATGAGGGACCTCATAGTCCGGATGTGGCCTGGCGAGCCCTTGCCCGGCAGCTACTTTGGCATGGTGAAGTGGATGATGCGTGCCTGTCCATGGCTAGAAGTTATCAAGCAGTCCGTATGTATTGAGGGTGCCCGACGGGACTTTGCCCGTGCGAAGATGCATTGGGGCAAACTGGATGCTGAGAAGCTCATGAAGGATGGACCCCCGAAGGGCAAGGAGCACCACTATCCTGAAATGTATTATGATGGCATTATGAAAGGCGCTCGGCTTGTGGCGAATGAATGTCCTAAGAACATTATTTTCGAGTAAATGTACTCATGTCGTCTGTGTAATATGAGGACGAGTTTGGTTGCGCTATATAACACTTTGTTTGATTTAAAATATTACCTTCTTTGCGGCCGTTTATCAAAATCTGAAAGTAGACCAGTCGTCGGCTTCCGCCCCTTGTAACTAGTATTGGGGTGTTCGTGGAAAACCTAAACACTCTTTTTCCAAATTCTTGGTCCTTTAAGGAGGTGTTTAGCGCAGTGAACCAGGCAATCGGACTATTCGGCTTTATAACTCTCACTTGGCCATAGAAGTCTATAATTTTAAATTTTGGTGAAGCCCCTAGTATTCGGAAAGCTAAACTGGGGCGTTATGCATGCCTAAATCGAACAAGGCCGATTCCTCGCCTTAAGTGGAAAAAATCTTTAGGGATTTTAGTAACTCGCGAATAGCGACCAACTCTCGCCGCATCATGACAGTCAGTTTTCGGCTTTCTCTACTAAGGTGCTCGTCCAGAAGAACTGGGACATAATCGCAGTAGTTTTTCCTGCGCTACCTTAGCCGATATAACGGAACGTAAGGTACCAAAACAAGGGAGTCGGGCTAACCCAACTATTGACCCAAGACATGATTCGGAGCTGATGCATATAATGCTATAAGTTCGGGGTGCCGCACTGTTGAAAGTGTTCGGACTTTTCTTGCCATTTTGTGGGGCTCGATAAAAAGCCCCTGGCAAACTTACCGTACCAAGATGTACGGATGCAATATTGAATAAATATTCAACGAAAAATATGAAGATAGTAATAAGAATCTAACGATGTGTACTACTTCCAATTTATTTGGACAATACGGCAAGGCGTAGGTGTACAATTAATGCATTAAGCAAAAACATATAGGACTATTTGACATGTCCTATCCAAGGGCAGGCTACATGCGGGTATGTAAGGACAGGTATAACAATCATTGAAGAAGACCACCTGAGTATTCCCTTGTGTGCAATGCCTCTTGCCTCCTTGGTGTGCCTTCTATGATGAGTCCGGTTATCCGATCTCTCTGAAGGGGTTTCCCGAAAGTGGGGTCCTGAAAAAAGAAAAAATAGTGTGCGGGCCTCATGGCGATTGAACCGCACTCTGGCCGCATTGTCGTATCGCCTCCACCATGCCCATGGTATTTTCAGCGCATAGTTGTGTACGCGTGGCACGAACGCCACTTCAATGGGGCTGGGGTGGAGGCAGGGTTGCTAATCGAGCTCCTGGCGTGCCTGACGGTCCTGTTACGGGGTACTCCGAACTCGCTTGACGGTGTTCGGGGATGTCGTTGCAGAATTGGCTGATTGTCGAAGGAGGCTGCTTTGTACTTCTGTCGCGAGGGCCGCAGTATGCTCTTCCGTACGAAGGGAGCGGTCTGTATTTCCATTGAGTCATTATGACCCCGCGAGGTCCGGGCATCTTGAGCTTGAGGTATGCATAGTGTGGTACCGCATTGAAACGAGCGAACACGGTTCGTCCAAGTAGTGCATGATAGACACTACGGAAGGGGACGATATTGAAGATTAACTCCTCGCTTTGGAAGTTATCCGGAGATTCGAAGACCACTTCTAGTGTTATTGAGCACGTGCAGCGGGCCTCTACCCCTGGAATTACACCTTTGAAGGTGGTTTTGGTGGGTTTGATCCGTGAAGGGGATCGATGCCCATTTTGCACACTATGTCCTGATAAAGCAGGTTCAGGCTGCTGCCACCGTCCATGAGGACTCGCGTGAGATGGAATCCATCAATGATTGGGTCAAGGACCAATGCGGCTGAGCCGCTGTGATAGATGCTGGTGGGATGGTCCCTACGATCAAAAGTGATCGGGCAGGATGACCATGGGTTGAATTTCGGGGCGACGGGCTCCATCGCATAGACGTCCCTAAGTGCATGCTTTCGCTCCCGTTTGGGGATGTGAGTGGCATAGATCATGTTCACCATTTTTACCAGGGGAGGAAATTTCTTCTGTCCTCCAGTGTTCGGACACCGGGGCTCCTTGTCATCATCGTTGTGCAGCCCCTTGTCCTTGTTCTCGGCATTTATCTTGCCGGCCTGCTTGAACACCCAGCAATCTCTGTTAGTGTGATTGGCTGGTTTATCGGGGGTGCTGTGAATCTGGCACGAGCGGTCGAGTATGCGGTCCAGACTGGACGATGCCGGATTGTTTCTTTTGAATAGCTTCTTCCGCTGACCGGATTTGGAGTTGCTGAATCCGACATTGAATGTCGTATCCTCCGCATTGTCGCCGTTGTTTCGATGCTTGTGTCTGTTGCGCCATGGCTTTTCATTACTGTCACGGATATCTGAAGTGCCAGGGTTTCCTGGCGCGGTGTTGCTGCGAGCCAGCCAACTGTCCTCGCCCGCGCAAAAGCGGGTCATCAGTGTCGTGGGTGCCACCATGGTCTTCGGTTTTTCTTGGCCGAGGTGTAGGGCAAGACACTCGTCACGGATATTATGCTTAAAGGCCGCTAGGGCCTCGGCGTCCGGATAGTCGACAATTTGGTTTTTTTTAGTTAGAAACTGAGTCCAGAATTTCCTGGCTGACTCTCTGGGTTGTTGGGTAATGTGACTTAAGTCATCAGCATCCGGTGGTTGCACATAGGTGCCTTGGAAGTTATCGAGGAATGCATCCTCAAGATTTTCTCAACTGCCAATGGAGTTTGCTGGCAGGCTATTCAGCCAGTGTCTAGCTGGCCCTTTAAGCTTGAGTGGGAGATACTTGATGGCATGCAGGTCATCACCACGGGCCATGTGAATGTGGAGAAGAAAATATTCGATCAACACCGAGGGGTTTGTTGTGCCATCGTATGACTCGATGTTGACGGGTTTAAACCCTTCTAGGAATTCGTGTTCCATTACTTCATCAGTGAAGCAGAGGGGGGTGTGCGGCGCCTCTGTGCCGGGCTATGTCGCGGCGTAGTCTGATTAGGTCTGGCCTGTTATGTCCGGCCCGGCCGGATTTATCAGCATTGTGTCTGGCATGACGATCGGTGTCATGATCTATGGCGTGCCCCCATGATCCGTAGATCGATCTTGGTTGTCCTGCGTTGTTTTCCAATATGTCACGCAGGTCCTGCATATTGCCCCGGGCTGTAGTGAACCGGCGTGGGGTGCGGGCTAGTGTCCGGCCTGATATGCCGTTTTATCCCGGCCACGAGGTGGCCGGTCAGCCTCATCTTGTGCTGGAAGTTCAGGCTCTTTGGCCTCTTCTTCTAGCAGTTTGTGATTTGGGTATCCCCTACTCGGGGGTTCGAGTCTGTATTCCTCGGCCGCCAGGACTTCGGTCCATCTGCCTGCGAGCAGATCTTGGTCAGCTTGGAGCTGCTGCTTCTTCTTTTTCAGGCTTCTTGCAGTGGCTATAAGCCTGTGCTTGAAGCGCTCCTGCTCTATGGGATCCTCTGGTACGCTGAATTCGTCATCACCGAGGCTCACCTTGTCTTCGGAGGGAGGCATATAGTTATCGTCCTCCAAGTATTCGTTCGTCGCCTGTTCGTCTGGGCTAGCTTGCCCGTGTTCCTGTCCGGCTTGCTCGAAAGTGGGTTGATTAGGATCGTATTCCTCTTCGGCACCATCTGGATTTTCTTCTCCAGTGCCGGTATTGTTGTGGCGAGGCTTGGAGCGGCGCTGATGACGCCCATGTTTTGCTTTCTTCCCCGAGGGGTTATCTCCTGTTGCCTTATCACCATTGGTTTCTTTGGGAGTATCCACCATATATATATCATATGAAGAGGTGGCAGTCCAGCGCCCTGTGGGCGGTGGTTCTTGCTATTCTCCCACATCTCGTCTATACCGTCGATGTCTTCGGAGTCGAAGTTAAGCACGTCAGTCAAGTCATCGACCGTGGCTATTAAGTGGGTGGTGGGTGGGTAACAAATTTCTTCGTCGCCAGCTTCCCACTCGAGCCGGACATAGTTCGGCCAGGAGTCTCCCGACAAAGAGAGAGACTTTAATGAATTCAGCACATCTCCGAAGGGTGAGTGCTGAAAGATATCCGCGGCGGCGAACTCCATGACTGGAGCCCAGTTAGATTCGATGGGCAAGGGCGCGCGGTCTGGAACACACTACCGAAGATGAGTCCGGGGGTACGGAGGCATAGATATCCTGAGGAGAGGAGTGTGCGTTCGGCTCCAATGACGATGAGTGTGCGGCCTTCAGGGTGGGGTCCATCCACCCGTCCTCGAAAGGCACGACCTGCTCTGGAATGAAGTCCGGAGCTGTAGCAGGTGTGATGTTCTGAATACCGTCCGACTGCAGATCTAGGTCATGCACGTCGTGACTGTTCGGCGCTCCTGTCACGGGCCCGAATCCGTCAAAGATCAAGTCTCCGCAGATGTCCGCAGTGTAGTTTAAGTTTCCAAACCTGACCTGATGGCCAGGGGCGTAGCTATCGATCTGCTCCAGATGGCCAAGCGAGTTGGCCCGCAGTGCGAAGCCGCCGAAAACGAAGATCTTCCAGGGAGAAAAGTCTCACCCAGGACGGCGTTGTTGAAGGTTGGAGAAGCCATCGAGCCTTATAGCAACGACACAGAGGAACTCTCAATGAAAGCACCAATGTAGGTGTCAAAACCGGTGGATCTCGGGTAGGGGGTCCCGAACTGTGCGTCTAAGACTAATGGTAACAGGAGGCTGGGGACACGATGTTTACCCAGGTTCGGGCCCTCTCGATGGAGTAATACCCTACTTCCTGCTTGATTGATCTTGATGATATGAGTATTACAAGAGTTGATCTACCACGAGATCAGAGAGGCTAAACCCTAGAAGCTAGCCTATGGTATGATTGTTGTTGTTCTGTCCTACGGACTAAACCCTCCGGTTTATATAGACACCGGAAGGGGCTAGGGTTACACAGAGTCGGTTTACAGAGGAGGATATCTACATCCGAATCGCCAAGCTTGCCTTCCATGCCAAGGAGAGTCCCATCCGGACACGGGACGAAGTCTTCAATCTTGTATCTTCATAGTCCAACAGTCCGGCCAAAGCATATAGTCAGGCTGTCCGGATACCCCCTTATCTAGGACTCCCTCAGTTGGGCCCTGGGATCCCACTCCGGGCTGCTATCGGCGGCGGCAGTGGACTCCTCTAGAAGGGGAGTTTTCCCCCTCTTAGGCGACTTGGCCTCCAAGGATGTGGAGGCCATCCTTTTCTTTCTTCCCCCCGCGGGGGATTCGCCTCCCTCCTCCTCCTTGTCCTCTTCGGGGGAAGAATGGGCATTGGAGTCTTCGGATTTTGTGTCTGAAGCACCATGACGACGGAGGCGGCCCCTGGTCTTCTTGGCCTCCTTTTCGGCCTTCTCCTTCGGTGCCTTGTAAGGCGCCGGGACCAGCATCTTTGTCAGAAGTGGGCCGGCCAGTTCTTTTGGCAGCAGGGCCGGACAATAGATCCGCCCCGCCTTCTTCGCCCAGCCCTAGGAAAGTTGTGGGAAATACATTAGGCATTTTCCTAAGGATATGCCAATAAAACATATGAATTGTCAACGTACGATTATTTACCGAACTTGCAGGGCGGGACAGTTGGTACCCGCGGTCCTCGGCGGAGTCCGGCCACGATTTGCCGGACTTGAAAAGCACCTTATAGATGTCATCGTGCGAGGAGCCGAAGAGCTCTAGCAGGGTCCAGTGCTTGGCCGGGTCGAACTCCCATAAATTGCAAGCCCGGTGTTGACAAGGTAGAATCCGACGAACTAACATCACCTGGACTACATTGACGAGCTCGATGTTCTTGACTTCCATATCTCGAACGCGTGTCTGGAGTGCTGATAGTTCATCAGACGAAGCCCAGTCTAGGCCCTTCTTGGGCCAGGACCTGAGTCATAGAGGGGCTCCAGATATGAATTCTGGAGCAGCGGCCCATTCCTTGCCGCGCGGCTCAGTGATGTAAAACCACTGCTACTGCCACTCCTTGACGGAATCATTGAAAGTACCTGTTGGCCATGTAACATTGGGCATCTTGCTCACCATGGCACCTCCGCACTCGGCGTGCTCGCCGCTCACTACCTTGAGCTTCACGTTAAACACCTTCAGCCATAAGCCAAAGTGTGGCAGGATGCGGAGAAAGGCCTCACACACGATGATGAATGTCGAGATGTTGAGGAAGGAATTTGGGGATAGATCATGAAAATCAATCCCGTAATAATACATGATGCCGCGAACGAATGGGTGAAGGGGAAACCCTAGCCCGCGGACAAATTGAGAGAGTAATACCACCCTCTCGTGGGGTTCCGGAGTGGGGATGATATGTCCCGCCATCAGAAGACGGTGGCCAATTCTCTTGGCCAAATACCTGGCCCCCTGAAGCTTTTTGATATCCTTCTCCCGGACGGTAGAGGCCATCCACTTGCCTCCTGCTCCGGATCCGGACATTTTCAGGAAGCCTTTTTGGGCAGAGAAGACGAACGCTTGGGCACTAGGGCTCGAGCGAAAAGGAATGGATGAGCAGAGGAAGAACAAGGCGTGGGCGAAAAAGGGAGTTCTTATCCCCACTTGCCTGGTAAATTCTCTTATTCCCCAAGCGCCACAATTGATGGCATGGTTGGGTTACCCACACCCGTATTGATGAGAATCCCGTGATAAGGGGACACGATCTCTGCTTTGACAGGACGTGCCGATAAAACAGCCTCACGATATGTGCAGTGGAAGGTTGTGAAAAGCGGTTCGAATAATGATCGGGCCGTGGTGTGAAGTCACGCTATGGAAAATTGTCAGCAGATTAGATCTGTGGAATATTGTTCTCTCTACAGTGGTATGTGGAATTTGTTTTGCAGAGCCGGACACGACTCTCGTGTCCAAAATCTTCTATGGAGTATTCGGAGAAGGAACCCGCCTTGCAATGCCGAAGACAATCTGCGCGCCGGACTCATTGTCATTGAATCCTGGTTCAGGGGCTACTGAGGGAGTCCTGGATTAAGGGGTCCTCGGACAGCTGGACTATATACTTTGGCTGGACTATTGGACTATGAAGATACAAGATTGAAGACTTCGTCCCGTGTCTGTATGGGACTCTCCTTTGCGTGGAAGGCAAGCTTGGCAATTCAGATATGTAGATCTCCTACTCTGTAACCGACTCTGTGTAACCCTAGCCCCCTCCGGTGTCTATATAAACCGGAGGATTTAGTCCGTAGGACAAGAACAATCATAATCATAGGCTAGCTTCTAGGGTTTAGCCTCTACGATCTCATGGTAGATCAACTCTTGTAATACTCATATCATCAAGATCAATCAAGCAGGAAGTAGGGTATTACCTCCATCGAGAGGGCCCGAACCTGGGTAAACATCATGTCCCCCGCCTCCTATTACCATTAGACTTAGACGCACAGTTCAGGACCCCCTACCCGAGATCCGCCGGTTTTGACACCGACAGAGGGTACTACCGTTCTCTAGAACCATCACTGTACTATCAATGCAGGGAAAGTACACCTGTGTAGTGGCCTAGTGAGTACCATCGGTTCTCTATTCAGCCGCTCCTCTCACGTAGCTGGCCTACTCAGTCGCTCCTCTCACGCACACACTAACAGCCTGTTTATCAGCGATGGTTACTGTGGGGGCAGAACATTTGAGTTATTTGATACAACGAGACTAGGCTTTTCTCTTCCATTTGTGGAAGTGTAATGGATCTCGTCGAACTTTGTTAGTAGTTCCTTCTTTATGAATGAGATGAAGCAAAGCTTTTGCCTCCGTTTCAAAAAAAACACGTCAAGAGGAATTTCTTTTATAGTAGAGCCGATATTGGAGTGAAGTCCATGCGTGCAACGCCACAAGCTACAGAGTAGTAGTAGAGCACTTTACGTACAGAGCCATATTGCACAGTTCCCAATGCCCCGCCAGGATTTTCCGGCTCCTCGGGCTTAATCCGGAGGTGCTAGTTTAAATATGCTACTAGATGATGAGGAAGCTGCAAGCGAGGTGCGGCTAGGGCGAGCACGCGAGCCACGGGATGCTGGGCAGGAAAACCCGTTCACGTGGCTAGGCAATCCAGTGCACACAGATTGTGGTGTCGCGTGTCCGTTTGACTTCAAAACTCAGGTCCTATTTGGTTCATAAGTCCTAGGACTTTTTCAAGTCACTAGTCCCTAAAAAGTTCCTCCCTGTTTGTTTCCAGGGACTAAAAAGTCCCTAGTCCCTCCCTAGAGGTTATTAAATGACCATGTTATCCCTAATATACAGAAAAATAACAACCAAACAACACCATGGGGCGGCGGGGCAATGGGTGCAGGGAGGGGCATTGTTGGAAAAGTCCCAAAAAGCAACTTTTAGTCCCTAGTAGTCCCTCCTCTTTGGTTAAAAACTCTTTAAGAGGGACTTTTTCTAGTCCCTACACCAAAAAGTCCCTGAAAACAAACACCCCTTCAAACTACCCGTGTAAAACAAGAAGGCCGCCATGCGTTCGGCCGGGATCGAACCCACAAAACAAGGTACTACTCGTTGGAGTACACTCCCGCGACCACTAGTAGTACTCATTGGAGTACAACGCAACCTAGAATCACCTTTTGTTGCTAGTAGTACATTGTTCCTTACAAGAAACCCCTAATGATGCAAGAAACCACTAATAATGCCAAGAAACTACTACCACTTGCATACGTGGCAGACTTAAGATAAGACTACCTTATCAACCATCGTACATGCTCTTACCAACCAGCCCTACCAAGAAACGTCTAGTCGACTACTCTACAAAGTACCGTTATGGGCACGTTTCAACCCATGGCCCTGTTTGGATACATTTGTTGTTAATCTAACCCTGCCATCCAAACACCACTTTGGTTAGAGTTAGTTCAGGGTTAGAATCTAACTCTAACCTCTGACAGGGCCCATGTCACCCATTAAGTCAACGCCTTCTATTCGATCGGCGTTATGACTTGTGGGACCTACATGTCAGTCCACACAAAAATCCCTGAGTGACCTCCTACCTCCGGCCCATCCACCTAGTCATCCTCGGCCATGGGACGCAGCTACCTCCGTTGGCATAAGGCGAGGTCAAAACCGCCGGCAGTGCGGAGCCCATCTTGTGGAAGCCCGGATGCCAGCTCCATCTGATGCTCGCGGTCGCTAGCTAGCCAAGATAGCTCCGTCCAGCTGCTTGTCTGCAAAGTTTGCTACCTAGATTGGCACGGCAGCGCGGCGGCGCGACTCGCGCATGCCGTGCTAAGGACAACCATCTGGCTTGAGCGAAGGCCAGCGCGGCGGCTTGCTCGCTCGTGAGTCATGCTCGGGCCAACCTGCCAACCCGTGCAGAGGCCAGCACGGCGTCCGGCCCGTCCGGCGGAGCGGCGGCCAACTCACTCATCACCGGCGCCACCAACGAACACGCATCAGTACTGTTTGAAGTAATGTTCAGGAAAAATAATGATTTGAGGGGGAATAACAGGATAGAAGGTCAGATGTGGGTCCCTCATGTCAACTGTCAAACAAAATGTGTTGGTTTAAGTTGCCTCGTCAGCACGGACGTGTGGGCCAACCCTCTCATAAATGGGTTTAAACAAACCTAAAGTACTAGGTAGTAGTTTTTGGCGTGGATTAAGAAATTTTGGGTATGTTTTTGCTATTTTTTGTACAATAGATTCTTCCTAGGGCTGGTTGAAAGTGGTAGTTTTTTGTTAAGTACTCTACATATTGTAAGTAGGAGTGAAAGTTAAGCTTTGGAAGCCAATAAGCAAGGCTAGATACATAGTGCATATGTGTACATGATTGAAAGTAAATATCAACCATGAGTGACTAATATCTTGATGGAAAACTCGAAACTATGGAATACTAGGAAAAAAATTGCATGGTTGGAAATACTAGCAATGTTCATGTGCGTTGCAACGAATCATAATTAGAATAATACTTATTCACAAACTTGATACAAAGCACTCTAATTTTGATATACATATGTCACTAGAGATATATTATGTTTCAATTAGAATATATTCCTTGGGCTATTTTGGTGAGGTTAGGGAGGGATATGGTTGGTTTTAAGATACTAATTATGGGTTTTTGTGTAAATTGGTAGACAAGTGGGATGTTAGTGAGAAAAGGCAACAACTTACCTCGCAGTCGTTAGATGTAGATCTAATGGTCAGAAATGACGGATTGCAGACACACCATAATCACCAACTTAGTCTTCTGTAGGAGTACTAGCAAGATCCGTGCATTGCACGGAACATCAAGATGCATTTTTTTTATAAAACACTTGTTGTGATTGACCCATGCGGGAGTAATCCCATGTGTAAAAACTAATGATATCTCAAGAAATATGAGATAAGGTGAAGAGGAGTGGGGCGTGGTGGTGATTGGTGGTCGGACTGAGTGGAGGCATGGGGATTGACGACACCGGCAGTGGCCACCAGGCCTGTTTGTTCCAGAGGCTTCCTTTCTTAATTTCTCAAAAATGAGGTTGTTGGAGATAAGGATGAACAAGGGAAGGCCTTGTCTGCAAATTGGAGGGGTGTGGGTATCTTTTAGTTTAATTTCCATCCGTCAGATATAGATTGGACGGTCTATATTGCAAGATGGCATGCGCACCATCATCACCAACTCAGTTTTTTATAAGAGAGAAATATAAGTATGGAGATACAAACGTATTATCGATACTTGTTTTCGTAAACTAGCATCTACATTCTATTCAACGCCTTAGCATGTGGGGCCTTCAATGACTTCTCGACTGTGTAAAACAAAGGTTTTCCCATCACCGATAAGGAGGGGGTGACAGCGGCGCGCTTTTTGGCTTGCTCTAGTCCTAGTAGTCATACTAGGTGGTCTAAGCACGTGTAGATTTATTCTTTTTCACCTCATGTTCACCATACTGCCACGACTGTTGATGAATAGACGGTAAGTTATTCACGGGGAAACCCTTGTTGAGCGTGTTTGCAAGAGAGAGAGAGAGAGAGAGAGAGAGAGAGAGAGAGAGTGTGTGTGTGTGATATGTCTAGAGACTGAGGTAATGATAACAAATTCTTTGTGTCTATGTGTGTGGAGGATAGAGAGAGACATGTACATGGGGCTTTGTGTTGTGTACAGTGGAGACACATATACATAATTAGAGAGTGAGTGTGTGAAATACACATGCGGACATGGGGAGAGATGATGATCCAGATAAATGGGTGTTTGTGCGTGTATGTGTGTGTTTGTGCACGCATTTGTGTGTGAGAGGGAGTGTGTGTATGTGGAGTAGAGAGACCACTATTGATGTAAACCTAGTATAAGGGAAGGGGGAATGGTGTGACATGTGTAGTAGCGGGATAGCATGGATGCGGGCAGGGGAGCAGACTATTTGGAAGAGACATCGAGTGTCTGTGTGGGAGAGGGGTGTGAGAGCGAGAGCGAGAGAGAGAGAGAGAGAGAGAGAGAGAGAGAGAGAGAGAGAGAGAGAGAGACGGAGAGAGAGAGGAAGAGAGGGGGTGAGAGGGGTCGTTTGTATCCATAAATGGCGTATAGATAGGGAGACAATGTTGATGTTGTTCGAAATTGGCCTGTGTACGGAGACGCAAGGGAAGCAAGCCATCGTGTGTGTGATAGGGACTTCATGAGAGATCTAGAATAGATGGTGTAGAGAACAATGTGCGAGATCGAGAGCGATGATATATTAGGGAGCTATGGAAAGAGTCAGGACATATATGTATACAGGGAAGGAGCTGGGGCGGGTGCGCATGTGGGAGAGATAGAAAGAGGAGAGTGGTGCACAAGGAAACAAAGTGTGCTTGTTTGAAGTGGGGGTGGTGTGTGAGGTGAGTGTGCGAGAACCACATAACTAGGGAGATAGACGTTTGGGGGCGACGTTTTGTGTGTATGGGAAAGATAAACTCTACATAGTGTGTGTGCTTGGGAAAGAGAGATGCCGAGAGACCTAGAGAGTGGGGGAAGAGATGTGTGCATGCCCGAGAAACAAAGTGATAGAGACCTATATTGGGGTCAGGACTTTAGAAGAGAGAGGGGTGTTAATGTGCTTGTGTGTTGGTGTTTGGGGGAGAGAACGACTTCTGTGTGTGGGGCGGGCGAGGGGGGGTGGCTTCAGATAAAGAGTGAGTTGTCTAAATTTGAGGGACTTTAGCATAATTGAGATATACATGGTCAATAGTGTGTGCACTCATGGTTGATCAATTTGTTTCACAGTTTGGACTATGAGATAATGATACTTTTGAACATGCGTGATATACCTTGATGTACCAGAATTACAAACCTAAGATTGGAATTTTGGAATTCGACTCCATCATTAGCTTTTGTAATTCATTTAAACGGAGGTACATTTTTTAAGCCAGGATTTTGTGATTTCAATTCATATATCAAACCTAGAGATATACACATACGGGCATGTTCAAACTTTATAATCATCCACTTTATTCATACGCATACACATTTTTGCTTTTGTCATCATATTTAGGATAAACACATTTGTAATTTCATTTGAATTGGACTGTATGATGGTATTTTCTCATAGTAGCTCAATGATCCATATTTGAATTGAATGGACAATCTAAGTTTCAAGTTGGAGACATTGATTTTCAAAACTTGCACTTTTTGCGTGCAAAACAAACAAATTCCCGGCCATGATATCATAGTCGGCCGTACAAGAGCATAATATAATTTCAGGCGCCAAAAGCATTCAAAATTCCCGCTCACATCGAAATATCTCGCACCCAAAAGTTTAGTCCTGTGATATTCCTGTTTTACCCCTGCCACATGAATGGAAAAGGGCTGCTTTGGTAACTCCATTATTTCCCCTCTTTGCCCCCAACATTCTTCCCCAGAGCCCCCCCCCTTCCCCTCCCCGACCCCCCCCCCCACACACACACCCAACCACGGCAAGCCGCCGAATCTAGTCCTCCGCCGCAGAGGTGGACCTCACGCCCCACCAGATCTACCTTCCGCACCTTGGAACACCCAACTGCCAACTCACCACTTCACCGGAGCCGCTTCAGCGACTGGCTTGTCCACCACTCCAGATCTCCTTGACCGCCATCATGGTCCACCGCACCGGATCTGCTTAACCGATGCCCTCGTCCACCACAGTGTAGGCCCTTCACTGACTCCCTCGTCCGCCCCTTCGCTGGCCCTTCATACAAGCCCTCATCCACCGCAACAGATCCGCCTCATCGAAAGCATTGTACAACATGCCCGCCGAAGCCATCGTCCACTGCACCGGACCCGCTCCACGGACGCCATATTCAACTCCACCGGCCCTGCTTTACCGCGCCGCAGCCTCATCAGGTTATTTCGATTTGTACTCCTTCAGTTTTTCTCTTTATCGTGCAACTATTCACTTACCACAGATGTGCTTTCTTGTATGTCGACAGGCGCCGCAACCGTAGCACTCGAGCCGCTTCAGCAACAGCGACAGCCGGCCCAAACTCAACCACAACACGAGCACCATCGACGATCCTTAGCTATCAAGTATGACAACGATACCCATACGCCGCCTAGAATCAGGTACTGTTATTCAACGGCTGGCGCCTACGTTCACTTTCTTAGCATAAGCACCGCACCTTTGAATTTCTTCAGGGCATCATTCAGTTTTTCATTAGACGCATTATTCTGCTTGCACCTGTAGGGCCATACTTCTGGCAGTGAACATGTTACATGTGCTAAATTACATACCAGTGCACATATAGTTGATATGCTTTAGTTTTGTCCTAAGTATTATTGTACTTCCTAGATATCACTGCCTACTATTTTACTTCTTGAATGCTATATTTATGATAATGGTGTTGTTCTAATGCCACCTGTTGGTTCCATCAAACTGCTTAATGTTCTCTATGCTTAATTACACATCAGCAAACTAGCATGTGGTTCCGCTGCTTTTTGTTTGTTTTACCCTACATTTTCTGATGCTAGCTATTACATCACTGCTTCGAGCCTCTGTTCATTACTTGTTTGTGTGTTCTTCATCTTTCCAAGTTGCATGACTAATTTGATGCTTCTATTAATTATGGAGCTGCGAACCCCATCAAGCAAAATATTTGTTCTTTTGGGGCTGGCACTTCGAACAAGCATAAAAATAGAGGGAAGCAGATATATTGTCGTGCATACACACACCCTTCTTTCATTAGTTTAGATCAATCATTGATGACCAATTTGGACCAGTGCATGCGATTAAAATTCATTTTACCTAAATAGAGGGTGCAGAATAAACTACAACAACTAGATTTGCAACCACGGGATGCTGACGATATCTTCAAAGAACATTGCAACAGCAGAGAGGCTTCACAACAACATATGGTAAGCCAATGTGTTTTAGTACATGTGATATGTAATGCGAGTGGGCTACTTTCTTGGCTTGTGCCCTCAACCTGTAATCCTACAGAATTACAAATAGTTCAGTTGTCTGCTTCGCTGTACTGCTTGATTCGAATGCTTGTTTGTTGTTACGCTATACCTGAGTTGGCCAATATGTCAGCAGTGCCTGCTGTACTATCGTAAAGAAATGCATGCCCAGTTCATTTGAGTCCTTAACTTTTCCTCTCAACTTCATCACAAGATTGTCTTCATAGTTTATATGAGGCCACACTGTTAAGTGATTTCTCAGATTATTTCAACTGCTTAGATGCCTTGGCAACTTAAATATAGCGGTGGTACATTCCCTTTCAACTAGGGATGTCAACTGGGTCCGGTTTAATCCCGATTAAAGTGCACTAGTGGTATGATAGTTCAAAAGAGTTTTTGTTTTTTGAGGAAAATGAACTAGGGAGCTAGCAAAAACTAACTAGATGGGACTGGCGGATGTTGTTTTTTTTCCACTTACATCCCTAGTTTCATCTTAACATTTTAATTTCTTTTCGGCTGATGCTGCTTCGAACCATTTAAATATAACTTGCCATGCTCGGCAATAATTCGTATGTCGTTTACCATGTAAGCTTACTGCCTGGATCATACGATAACTATCTCTTACTTATGTCCAACGGAAACCTTTCAGGATGCCGTTCACACTAGGACACAATGTACAACCCCAGAATCTATTTGTGGAAGCAGTGTGCCATCCATGTTACCAGATGGTAGCAGTTCAGAGGCAACACCGCCGGAGAGCAGTCTGAGCACAGATATTATAGTGCTTGAGGCTCTACTAGAGGCAGAAAGAGATGGTGTGGTTGCCATGAATGAGGTAATCTTTATCTTGAGGCTGGAAATTATGGAATTAGCGGCGCGCATTATGCAAGTAACCCAAGAATTGGAGGAAGTAAGAATGTTGCATTTGAAGACGGAGGAGGTCCTGCTGTTTCTGCTATCTGAAGCCCGGGGTAATCCCGGTTCTTCTTTAGATACCAGTTGAAATTTTCATTAGATTATTGTACTTGCATGTTGTGTCATGTCTCTGAATGGATTATGTTGCAAGACCCCCTATGTTGTCCATGTGTTGTAATGATCCGAATTTTTTAGGCGAGGTAATCCTTAGTAGTTGTATGATTGACATAAAGTGAACTGTTTTTCGTGTGAGCATATTGTATTGGATGAAATAACTGTTTGACTCAAAGTGTATCCAACCTACTGAATTCGAAGATCACGTCATTTCTAAATCATAATCATATATAAATGTGGAATAAATCTTTGTTGTGGTTTTGAAGAAATAAATACAAAACGTAGAATTACCTGTGGATATTCGTAATCAAATACAAATTGGATTTGAATTTAGTTTGCCAGGGCCCAGGGCAAACGTGAATGCTAATTCTCCCAAGTTTTGAACAAAGCGGCTAAACACCCACTATAATTTGTGGGCTGCCCAAGTGTTTGCGAGATGTAAATTACTGTCTACCCCTGACACTTGACATCCTTATCGAGCGGATTTACACTGCTGTCGATAGGTGTAGACTAGTAACTTCAATCAGACGTGACACGACGGCCTCTGATCCCATTCAGACACGGTGGGCGCCAAACGTGGGCGGAAAAACACATTTTATTCAAGCTCGTCCGAAAGGCATGTGTCTCTTCCTCCATTTCCCCATTCATACACGATGGGCGGCAAAAGAAACTCTCCTCGTCTGAAATCGATGTAGGCTATTATTTTAAATAGGGGCAGATGTGTAACTTCCCTCAGAAGTGACACAACTGCCCTACCTGTCAGCCCCGTTCATACACCGTGGGCGCCAACCGTGGGCGGCAAAACACCCTCTCCTCGCCCGAAATAGTTACCGGCAAATATTTGGGAGATGCGAGATTACCATCCTATCCCCAACCGACGCGATGTCCGAAATTTTAAACGGGGGATAAGTTCGTAACTTCCCCACATTTCAGAGAAGCGCGGCCCAAAGTTTGAGATCCGCCCCTCCCCTCCATTTCCCCATTCATACACCGTCGGTGCCACAACAACCTCCCCACTGCGGCCAGCCTCCTCCATCCGCCACCCCATCCTAAACCTTGCCGGAGCCGCTACCCCTACCCCGTCATCCACTACAAGAGATGGACGTCTCTCATCCACGGCGTTGGACCAGGATCCTTTCATTGCGTCCTGTCGCTTCATCGGCTCCGTCGTCCACCTTGTCGTTGTTGCTCCTATGACCGCCTCGTCAGGATTTATCCCACGACCCGGCCGTCTGCCATCTAAAGTCTTCTTCCCCGCCGCCGACAGCTATCGCACCCGTAGCACCCTCAACCTATCAGCAGAGGCCTACACGGCGTCGCAAGAGAGGTGGTACTCTTCCGTATGTGCTTAATTTATTGATCTCACCCAGAAAATAGATCGTAATTTGTTTATTGTACTTTTCTTGTCCGTACCAAATCGTAGTGGCTAATTGAAAGCAAACGTTGGTTGCGAAGTAGCTTTGTCCGGTTTGCACCTTCAGATCCGCCATGGAACGGGCACTATACTCATAAAGCTTATGGTTTCCCCCTTTATATTCACTACCATCATCGTAGGTGCTTCGTGTCGTGCTAGCACTGCTCCTCAAGACCTCAACCCAAAGCTTACGTGTTGAAATACGAATCTGATATGATGCTCATATCACTAAAACTAAGAACATTTAATTGGTCACCTAATGTTCCTATTTCGTTTCGAAAAGCATGTGCGCCACCCACCGGTCCAGCTAATTCCACTTTCCTGATTTTTCTCTTGATGCTTTGGGTTTTCCCCTTTTATCTACTCTACTATGATCTGCGTAGGTGCTTTCTGTCCTACTAGCATTACTCCACCCTTCAAGCTAAACAACACAACACTCAAAATTCAAAAGTTTAGTTGTTAAAATATGATTGTGATATGATACTAATATTAGTTAATAGACACATTTAATTGGTTATGTAAAGGTCCCACTTGAGTTTCCAAATGCATGTCGTGACATATAGAGAGATAGCAGAATTGCATTTCTTTGTCACTTGTTGACTGTACTTTCTTGTCCATACCAAATCTTAGTTGTTATTTCAAAGCAAACATCGGTTGTTAACTACCCTTTGCATGGTTTGTAGCTTTAGATCTTCCATCCCACTGCCACGGTCAACACTGTACTCATCATGCTTATGGTTTCCCCATTTTATGATGACCACGATCAGCCTAGGTGGTTCGTGTCATAATAGCACTGCTCCACCCATCGAGCTAAACAAGCTTAGTCGTACAAATTCATAGCTGATATTATGCTGATATTAGTAAAACTAAGAGATGTTTAATTGGTCAGCTAAATGTTCCTACTTTAGTTTCGAAATGCATGTGAGCCACATATGGAGAGACCGGAAAGAATAATATTTTGCTGTGCGCTCTGGTTCATCATGGGTGGCCAACCGACATTGTATTGAAAGACTTGTAATGTCTTCAATCTAGTTGCTCTTCTACTCTTCTTTAAGATGATCCTCTTCTATTGCGGTCGACTAGTCAGGTCGAGTTGTTCTCCCTTAGTATATTTTGAATCTGTTAGGTCAGGTCGACTTGTTCTTCTTTACTATATGTTGAAGCTGTCATCTGTGAAGTTTCATCACTTCTGGAGCTCTCATATTTTGAGTAGTAGGCCACATTATATTAATGCACACACCAAATTACAGCATGCATGGCGTCTCTTAAAAGAATTGCAGAGATAGCACAAAGGGGTTTACAGGGAGGCGGTATTGGATTAGAATCACTTCTGCATTACAAAGATAATCTCACTTGTTTTTTATGGTTTCATGCATGTCAGATATTGAACATTATCAAAATGAATATGAGAATGGGTGCACGAGAGGAATATTGCAGAACAATCCACGGGCTAACAAACTTGGCATGGTGGAGGATGGCCTATCTTATTCACCCATCAAGGTGCTTGCTCTAACTTGGCAAGGTTGTATTGGTCGCACATATTTTGCATATGACCTCTTGCATTACTTCTACTTTGTTACACCATCTGCTTAGTTTAAGCATCATATATGAGTATATGTCATACCTATCCATTTTCTGTACCTATTCCATGTGTCGTCACACTATGTTTTTCCAGTCAAATGTTGTTCTTTCGTAATAGATGTCCAAAAGGAAGAGGGTGAGTGCAGATCCTCAAGGAATACAAACTAGGTATTTGGAAAAGGTAGTTATTTGGAAAAGGTAGTGATACATGTTAAATCAAATAGATCAGCAGCCACAGAAAACACAGGCCCAACTGTACCACACTTTACCCCTACTCCAGTGGCCAAACCCATATTAGAACTGCTAAGAGCCCAGCGTCAGGTACTGTCTATGATATCAATTCAAAATTTGAACTCCTAAATATTTGCATCTGCTTTACCTTCTCTCTTTTGTGAAAACTAATTTCAGATGAATCTCCTTGCTCAAAGGATCATACGATCTCACAACAATACTGGGCTCTGCATTGCTCTTGTCAGTACCTCTCTCCCTTTTTCCTTGTAACATTGTACTTAATTAATTGCTATTTGAATATGTATCATTAGTCTGCACCTGAGCTTCATTATCCTCTGTTTCTTCCAATATTATTTGATCTATATTTACTCTTTGCAAAATGTAGAATAATGGCAACGCTTATAAAGAATTTTCTTTGGGGAATTTATTGAATTATCCTTCCATCAACATGGAGAATGGCTTTGTCCAGCCCGTGTTAACATGTAATGTAAGTTCATCCTTCTCAAGCCTTCAAACTTTGTTCTAGTATAGATTTGGATAGGCATCATTTCCTCCACTGCTGTTTGCTTTGCTGTTTACATCTGATTGGATGTTTGCAACAACTACCAGTTTCAAATTGTAGTTGTAAAAACATGTTCCTTATGCAGAACAGATCCATTTATTTGCTTATATAATTGTGAAACCTGTTACGTGTCTCCTTGTTTCTCTTTCAGAGTCGTATCTCTTATGCCAGGCAGAACTTTAGGGAAGATAGTGAGCCAAACCATCTTGAGGATAGCGAGATGACCCCAAGGTCCTGTCTTGATGAAGATAGTGAGTTGAAGCTACTCACCAGCAGGTGTGAGACAACCTCTATGCAGTCGCTGCCTCAATCAGTTCGACTTCTTCAGTCTCAACTTAAAGCGGAAAGGCTTGCTTCATCGCAGCTCCGGCTTGAAGTCAAAGATGTAATGAAGATGTTAGAGGACTGCCTTGCGCACCACCATGCCATACAGCTATGGGTGATGCATCTATCATTGACACAACTGAGGTCTAATCAGCTTGTTTGGCTGTTTGGGGGGGCCGACATGGCCAGGCCTAGTGCCTTCTGAAGTGCTCTCAGTTTTGTATATTCTTTTGTCGCCGCGTTTATTTGCGCTGGTGGCGAACTTTCATGCCCAGTGTGTAATAGCCATGATAGCCTAGCGCAAGTTAGCTACTTATTTATTTCCTTGTTGTCTTGTTTATTTGTTTGCTTGTGGTCAGTGCAGTTCTTTTTCCGTGGTTTGCTAGTGGACGCAATAACCTATTTTTTTAAAACTAGGCCACAATAACCATGGGCTACATATTTACTGTAGTGACACTGGGCCTTCTACGGGCCGTAGAAACAATGGGCCTTCTATGGGCCGTAGAAACAACGGGCCTCCTACGGGCCCTAGAAACAATGGGCCTTCTACGGACCATATCATCAATGGGCCTTATATGGGTCGTATGATCGATTGCTTAAACATGAGCCAATAACAGACCGCATTATGGTCATAAACGGGCTAGAGTTGGAATCGTCCATTCATGGGCCGACCATAATGGGTCGTCGTTAATAGGCCGTATTTGATGACGCTATGAAAATGGCCCAACGTATTAACGAGCCACAAACAGGCCGACTATAACCATGGGCTGAATTTGGCCCACAAGTAGAAAATGGCAGTAACGGGTCGTAAGTAACCGAATGCTGGAAATGAGCCCAAGAATAAATGGGCACTGAGAAGGCCGAAAGATAACATGGGCTGGAAACAGCCCAACGGAATAATGGGTCGTTAATGGGTTTAAAGTGATACAATGTTCATTACGGGCCAGTTTCACCACGGGCCGTTAATGGGTATAAAGTGATACACTGTTCATTATGGGCCAGTTTCACCACGGGCCATTAATGGGTATAAAGTGATACACTGTTCATTACGGCCAGTTTCACCATGGGTCGTTAATGGGCCAAGAGTTACAAAGGGCCTCATATGGGCCGAAAGACGTCATGGGTCGTACATGGGCCAGAAGTTAAAACGGGCTAGAATGATATTGGACGGCCCAGATGACGCTACTAGGCCTAATTCGGATAGGTCGTAACGGGCCCTAGGTTAGCAGGCTTTAATGCGCTATATGCGAATATGTTGTTAACAGGCTTTCCATGGGTCGACCCGCCACCTTTTGACCAAGTCAAACGGGCCAGCCTTTTCATAGGAATGGGCCTCTGTTGGGCCGTGCCACGTGTCAACGTATCATAGGCGCCTTCTGTCCAATGAGTGGATGACATCTGTCCCGACGGTGAGCCGACACGTGTTTCCTCCAGCCAATGATGATTTTACACATGGAAAATCCCATTGGTCGGGGCTGTTAACGGGTTATCGGATCCAAAACCGGACCCGATAGCTTAACGACATTCCTTTACGGTGGATGCCACGTGTCGGTCACCCTTGACGAAAGCACTTCTATGACGCGTGATTTATCATCATGGAAGTGGACACTTCTGTGATGATAATTTTGGTAATGTCATGGAACACTTCTACGACAGCACATGTATGACTATCTTGTTTCTGTCATAAAATCGTCATGGATGTACATGCATGACAAAAAACACGACCTACTGTAACAAACACGTATCATCACGGAAGTGTATTTTTTTTGTAGTAGATTCACGTTCGACCTTCCAGTCTTAGTGTTCCAAGGCCATATCTGCATATGCTAGGCTCGTCAAGTTTAACCCGAGTATTCTGCGTGTGCAAAACTGGCTTGCACCCGTTGTATGTGAATGTAGAGCTTATCACACCCGATCATCACGTGGTGTCTCAGCACGAAGAACTATAGCAACGGTGCATACTCAGGGAGAACACTTATACCTTGAAATTTAGTAAGGGATCATCTTATAATGCTACCGCCCTACTAAGCAAAATAAGATGCATAAAAGATAAATATCACATGCAATCAAAATATGTGACATGATATGGCCATCATCATCTTGTGCTCATGATCTCCATCACCGAAGCATCGTCATGATCTCCATCGTCACCGGTGCGACACCTTGATCTCCATTGTAGCATGGTTGTCGTCTCGCCAACTATTGTTACTATGACTATCGCTACCGCTTAGTGATAAGGTAAAACAATTACATGGCGATTGCATTGCATACAATAAATAGACAACCATATGGCTCCTGACAGTTGTCGATAACTTTGTTACAAAACATGATCATCTCATACAACAATTATATGACATCATGCCTTGACCATATCACATCACAGCAAGCCCTGCAAAAACAAGTTAGACGTCCTCTACTTTGATGTTGCAAGTTTTATGTGGCTGCTACGGGCTTCTAGCAAGAACCGTTCTTACCTACGCATCAAAATCACAACAATTTTTCATCAAGTGTGTTGTTTTATCTTTCAACAAGGACCAGGCGTAGCCACACTCGATTCAACTAAAGTTGGAGAAACAGACACTCACCAGCCACCTATGTGCAAAGCACATCGGTAGAACCAGTCTCGCGTAAGCGTACGCGTAATGTCGGTCTGAGCCGCTTCATCCAACAATACCGCCGAATCAAAGTATGCCATGCTGGTAAGCAGTATGACTATTATCGCCCACAACTCTTTTTGTTCTACTCGTGCATATAACATCTACGCATAGACCCGGCTCGAATGCCACTGTTGGGGAACGTGGTAATTTCAAAAATTCTCCTACGATCACGCAAGATATATCTAGGTGATGCACAACAACGAGGGGGGAGAGTGTGTCCATGTACCCCCGTAGATCGAAAGCAGAAGCGTTTAGTTAACACGGTTGATGTAGTTGAACATCTTCGTGATCCAACTGATCCAAGTACCGAACGTACGACACCTCTGCGTTCAGCACACGTTCAGCTCGATGACGTCCCTCGTACTCTTGATCCAGTTGAGGCCGAGGGAGAGTTTCGTCGGCACGACGGTGTGACAACGGTGATGATGAAGTTAAAGGTGCAGGGCTTCGCCTAAGCACTACGACGATATGACCGAGGTGTGTAACTGTGGAGGGGGGCACCCCACATGGCTAAAAGATCAACTTGTGTTGTCTGTTGTGCTATTGGGGTGTCCCCTGGCCACGTATATAAAGGAGGGAGGAGGAGAGGAGGCCGGACAGGTTTGGGCGCGCCAGGGGGAGTCCTACTTGGACTCCTAGTCCAAGTAGGATTCGGCCCCCTTTTTTTCCTTTCTTCCACCGGAGGGAAAGGTAAGGGAGAGAGAGGGGGAGGAAAGAGGGGGGTCGGCCCCCTCCCCTAGTCCAATTCGGTTTGGGCAAGGGGAGGGGCGCCCCTCTCACGTGGCCCTTTCTCCTCTCCTCCAATAAGGTCCACTAGGCCCAATACTTCTCTCGGGGGGTTCCGGTAACCTCCCGGTACTCCGGAAAAAATGCCCGAACCACTCGGAACCATTCCGATGTCCAAATGCAACCTTCCAATATATGAATCTTTACCTCTTGACCATTTTGGACTCCTCGTCATGTCCGTGATCTCATCTGGGACTCCGAACAAACTTCAGTACATCAAATCACATAACTCATAATACAAATTGTCATCGAACGTTAAACGTGCAGACCCTACGGGTTCGAGAACTATGTAGACATGACCGAGACACATCTCTGGTTAATAACCAATAGCGGAACCTGGATGCTCATATTGGCTCCTACATATTCTACGAAGATCTTTATCGGTCAAACCGCATAACAACATGCATTGTTCCCTTTGTCATCGGCATGTTACTTGCCTGAGATTCGATCGTCGGTATCATCATACCTAGTTCAATCTCGTTACCGACAAGTCTCTTTACTCGTTCTGTAATACTTCATCCTGCAACTAACTCATTAGTCACAATGCTTGTAAGGCTTATAGTGATGAGTATTACCGAGAGGGCCCAAAGATACCTCTCCAAAACACGGAGTGACAAATCCTAATCTCGATCCATGCCAACCCAACAAACACCTTTGGAGACACCTGTAGAGCACCTTTATAATCACCTTTTTACATTGTGACATTTGGTAGCACAAAGTGTTCCTTCGGTATTCGGGAGTTGCATAATCTCATAGTCTGAGGAACTTGCATAAGTCATGAAGAAAGCAGTAGCAATGAAACTGACATGATCATAATGCTAAGCTAACGGATGGGTCATGTCCATCACATCATTCTCCTAATGATGTGATCCCATTCATAAAATGACAACACATGTCTATGGTTAGGAAACATAACCATCTTTGATAAATGAGCTAGTCAAGTAGAGGCATACTAGGGACAATATGTTTTGTCTATGTATTCACACATGTACTAAGTTTCCGGTTAATACAATTCTAGCATGAATAATAAACATTTATCATGAAATAAGGAAATAAATAATAAATTTATTATTGCCTCTAGGGCATATTTCCTTCAATAACATGTAGGGCATTCGAAATCAATTCTCAAGATCAGGAAGAAAAAAAGGCACAAACATATATGTAGGTGACTGACCGGTTTTCCGTCGGAGTCGCAGTTGTTGCCGGAGTTGTTGTTGACCTCCGGCTCTGGCTGGGGGGTGACGACGGCTCCGACGAATTCAAGGTCGTGCTGCTGCCCCTGCGAGACCTCATCAGCAGCGATGGAAACCTTTGTGGCCAGCATGACGCGTTGTGCGGGTGCTTCACCAGCCCCAGCGTCGCCACTCCCTTCGATGGTGCGCTTCGGCGGCATCATCACACACTCCGGAGTCCAGACGTCTGTGACCACTGTGGACTGGGGGTGCGGCCGCCTATTATGGCCGGCGGCTCGGGCGTGCAATTAATATGGACCAGTGGGAGCGAGGCAGGCTGCGGTCAAAAGTTGTCTCGCATCCCGGTGAGCCTGCGCGGCGAACGTCTGCCATTCCTACCATCATTTCACACAGCTACTTGCACGCCTCCCTGTCAATACACACACCTGCACGCACACCTCCCGGTATGCCTGCGCGGCGAACTGCTCGCATGCGTCCCGTCAACTCATGCCTGCTTGTTTAGATCAAAAAAACTCATGCTTGTTCGCATGGCACACGGGGCATGTGGCAACACGTATATTTTTTGGTTTATTTTCTGCCACTTTACTGCTTCACTGAACCGTTTGCATTGAAGAGATGCACAAATCCTGTGTTGAACATCTCGCACGCTTCTCGGTGAACCTGCGCACCGGACGAGCTTTGGATTTACTAGAATTTAAAAACAAGGCATCTCAATGTTTTGCCGACAATCAACAATGCCCTGGTGTTTGAAATTCATTCCCATTTCTTGCATGGGACCTAAGCATGCACATAAGGACACATATTTGATTTTTCAACCAATTTATATGCACTAGAGCATGTGCATGTAGTTCAAATTTTAATTATGCACATAAATGCATTGAAAACTCAGTTAATGCATAAAAATGTCCAAACGAACCCCAAAAAATCACAAAAATTGACACAACACTCCTGTTGTTCTATGTTGACACGAGAAATTTTTTGGAAGCAATAAGAGGCAATGGATATCATTTCATCCCCAAAGGTGGGACGTTCCCTACCGAAATCATCATGCTTCTTGTGAGAAGCTCTAGTTTGTGAGAAGCATATACCCAAACCTGCCCCAAATGGGATAAAAAATTTAGCACGACATGTTGATGCCGCTCCATGATAGCATGCCAAGTTTCATGAATTTTAGACGAGTTTTGGATTTACTAGAATTTAAAAACCAGGCATGTCCATGTTTAGCCGGCAATCAACGGTTCCCCGGTGTTTGAAATTCATTCCCATTTCTTGCATGGGACCTAAACATGCAGCCAAGGACACAGATTTGATTTCTCAACCAATTTATATGCACTGGAGCATGTGCATGTAGTTCAAATTTGAATAATGCACATAAATGCATTGAAAACTTAGTTAATGCATGAAAATGTCCAAGCGAACCCCGAAAAATCACAAAAATTGACACAACACTCATGTTGTTCTATGTTGACACGAGAAAAAATTTGGAAGCAATAAGAGGCAATGGATATTGTTTTGTCACCAAAGGTGGGACGTTCCCTACCGAAACCATCATGATTGTTGTGAGAAGCTCTGGTTTGTGAGAAGCATATACCCAAACCTGCCCCAAATGGGACAAAAATTTACCACGGCATGTTGATGCCGCTCCATGATAGCATGCCAAGTTTCATGAATTTCAGACGAGTTTTGGATTTACTAGAATTTAAAAACTAGGCATCTCAATGTTTTGCTGGCAATCAATGGTGCCCCGGTGTTTGAAATTCATTCCCATTTCTTGCATGGGACCTAAGCATGCACCCAAGGACACATATTTGATTTTTCAACCAGTTTATATGCACTGGAGCATGCGCATGTAGTTCAAATTTGAATTATGCACATAAATGCATTGAAAACTCACTTAATGCATAAAAATGTCCAAACGAACCCCGAAAAATCACAAGAATTCACACAACACTCCTGTTGTTCTATGTTGACATGGGGAAAAATTTGAAAGCAATAAGAGGCAATGGATATCGTTTCGTCCCCAAAGGTGGGACGTTCCCTACCGAAAACCATCATGCTTGTTGTGAGAAGCTCCGGTTTGTGAGAAACATATACCCAAACCTGCCCCAAATGGAACAAATTTTGTACCACGGCATGTTGATGCCGCTCCATGATAGCATGCCAAGTTTCATGAATTTCAGACTGGTTTTGGATTTACTAGAATTTAAAAACCAGGCATCTCAATGTTTTGCCGGCAATCAACGGTGCACTGGTATTTGAAATTCATTCCCATTTCTTGCATGGACCTAAGGATGCACCCAAGGACAAAGATTTGATTTTTCAACTAGTTTATATGCATTGGAGCATGTGCATGTAGTTCAAATTTGAATTATGCACATAAATGCATTGAAAACTCACTTAATGCATAAAAATGTCCAAACGAACCCCGAAAAATCAAAAAAATTCACACAACACTCGTGTTATTCTATGTTGACACGAGAAATAAATATGAAAGCAATAAGAGGCAATGGATATCGTTTCTTCCCCAAAGGTGGGACGTTCCCTACCGAAAACCATCATGCTTGTTGTGAGAAGCTCCGGTTTGTGAGAAGCATATACCCAAACCTGTCCCAAATCGGACAAAATTTGTACCACAGCATGTTGATGCCGCTCTATGATAGCATGTGAAGTTTCATGAATTTCAGACGAGTTTTGGATTTACTAGAATATAAAAACCAAGCATCTCAATGTTTTGCCGGCAATCAACGGTGTCATGGTGTTTGAAATTCATTCCCATTTCTTGCATGGGACCTAAGGATGCACCCAAGGACAAGGATTTGATTTTCAAAGAATTTATATGCACTGGAGCATGTGCATGCAGTTCAAATTTGAATTATGCACATAAATGCATTGAAAACTCACGTAATGCATAAAAATGTCCAAACGAACCCTGAATAATTCCAATTCTTTTATGATCACTGCAGATAAAAGGTCTAGCAATTCAAACACCATCCATGGCCACTGTGACCCCATTATGTAATTCAAATCAAGACGAAAAATCAAGTAGATCCCACACAGTTTATTATAACCGACCGTGTGAGATGCAGCACAAAATATCTTCGGACCGTGTCTGAACAAGGGACCGTGTTTGATAACACTTTGCGCGCCAGTTTCTTGGCTGAAGCGATTCCAAATTTTTGGCTTCCGCGGAAATATCTACCTCCCCGCCCCCTCCCCCTTACCAAAAGCCACATTTCCCCTCTTTCCACCTTCCTTTCCAAGTTAAAACCTTCACTCCTTGCTTGAAGCATCGCCGTCTCCTTGCCGGCGACCCTCCTTCAAGCTGCTCGGCCTCGCCTATCCAGGCAGGTAATCCACACCTGACCCCCATCATCCTCCTTCCACATCACACATGCCCCGACCGCCGGCGCGTGCACGACACCTTCCACCCAAATCATCGACTCCTCCACCAAATAAGCGCCGACCTAAGTCATGGTACACGCAGTATAGCCAGGACCTCAAGGAGCATTTGGCAGTGGAGAAGAAAATCGCGGCCGCACAAGCGGATGAGGTCGCGATGGCTACCATTCATGCCGACCCCCAGATCTTGGAGGAGCACCTCGCCGTCGAGGCCACCATTGACGCCTCGTGCATCGATGCCGCGACGCGGTTGGCTGCTTTAAACGATAGTTCATGGCATTTTCCCGAGGCCACCGTCGGTGCCTTCGACGAAGACTATGAGGTGTTTTCTTAGTGTACGCGTGCTTACCTCATCTCGAGAGCTAGCAGGTTGGTGCCCGGAGCGGCTTAGGCAACTCACCACTACAACGAGGGAACCCACGATGTGTAGGCCTCGCCCTCTTCCATGTCCAATTAGCCAATCGTCATCGATATCTCCGACAATGAGGAGTAGCTTGTCTTATTAGCTCACTACAAGGACCCATGTTAAGTTTGCTAGCTACTTCTTTTCCTTAACAAATTCTAGTGAATTGTGATATCTAGTTTTACCATGCAATCTTCTGCTATAGTGTATATGTTCTATATGTCGTGCAATGTGGTGTTCAATTAACTGCTTGGTTCAACTCTGCAAATGTGATGCTCAATTCTTCAGGGTGCAATATTTCCAAGTTGTTAAGCATGCTTGGTTTGGTTAACTGTCTGATCTTCTATTATGAATATGTTATATTGTTCAATTGGTGTTTAGTTAACTGCTTGGTTCATTTGTTGTGGCTTGGTTCACTTGTTGTGGTGTTTAGTTAACTGCTTGGTTCAATTCCGTAATGCGATGCTCAATTGTTGTGGGTGCATTCTGTTATTGTATATCATGTGAGGAATAAATCTAATTTGGTTGTACTAAATACATGAGAAACAAATACAATTGCTATATTTCCAAGTTGTTAAGCATGCTTGGTTTGGTTAACTGTCTGATCTTCTATTAGGAGTATGTTATATTGTGTAATGTGGTGCTCAGTTAACGTTTGGTTCATTTGTTGTGGTGTTTAGTTAACTGTTTGGTTCAATTCTACAATGCGATGTTCAATTGTTGTGGCTGCATTCTCTTATTGTATACCATGTGAGGAATAAATCGAATTTGGCTGTACTAAATACATGAGAAACAAATACAATTGCTCTATTCCCAAGTTGTTAAGCATGCTTGGTTTGGTTAACTGTCTGATCTTCTATTAGGAGTATGTTATATTGCAATGTGGTGCTCAGTTAACATTTGGTTCATTTGTTGTGGTGTTTAGTTAACTGTTTGGTTCAATTCTGCAATGCGATGTTCAATTGTTGTGGTTGCATTCTGTTATTGTATACCATGTGAGGAATAAATCGAATTTGGCTACACTTAATACATGAGAAACATATACAAGTGATGTATTTCCTAGTTCTTAATCATGCTTGGTTTGGATAAATGGGTTTTCCATGTGGCTTGAATTAATCTGATTAATCTGATGAATTAATCTAATGAATCTGTAAAGGTTTACAAGATGGTACTAACTATTATACCTTGCCTTTTTGTATTCCTTTTCCCCATTTCCAATATAGAGAAGATATTTATGCACATCCTTGTTTTCAGGCTTCACTGATGATTACCTCTCAAACCACCTCTGTGGTCAGGAGGCGAGGAAAGTTTTCATACGGCACCCATGGTTCAATATTGAAGTGTTCCTGAAGAGGTTGAAGGATGGACGGTCAATCATCCACAGGCACTGGCCTAAAGTTGCAAAGACCTTCAACATGAATGAAGGCTCAATATTCGCCTTTCGCTTCAGCAGTTTTCCAGATGAGATGCATCTCTCTATGTACCGTCTATCATGCTAATTTTGAAAGGTTCTAGATGTTGCATGTGAAACTTGCTGCTGGTGCAGTTGTGTAATGGGGTAGCTGAGTGCTGAAGCTATATCATGTTGTACTCCGATGTATTTCAACTATGAAATCATGCTTCTTTAATATGGAAATGGAATATATTATGTGCTTAATATGAATGTCAATTAGATTAGTAAATGGATTATTAATAATAGGGCAATTAGCCCGCTAATTGGACAATTAGCTTGCTAATTGGGCTTTCCTATTGCAAACGGTTAATGAGAAACCACCATGGGCGATGACCTCAGGCAACGCACACAGTTTCTAGGAATAAACCGTGTTGGATCAATGAACAATCACACACGACATTCTCTTCAAAACTGTTTGCGTTACGCCACCTTGCGCAAACGTTTTCCTTGTAGTGACTGTGTGGGATGTATATACGAACGGAAACGTTTAGTGGTGACTGACTGTGTGGGATGTACTTATGACCGGAAATGATTTCGCTTGTATAATTGTATTTTTTATCACTATTGTACGTATTTCTATATTTGAGTGCTCGCCGGTCGCACACGACCTCATTTTGCCGAGCGTGTGTGCCAGGAGGGCATATCCCCAACGGTTTCTAGGTCGTGTGGGAAGGACCCCCCTATCGCCCACATTCACTTGGCGACGGTTCTGAATGCCATTGCGGAAAGGGGTTAAAAAACGTTTGTTTAGGACCGACGCGCACCAACGTGTTGTGGATTAATGACCACCGAAGAAACAAAAACACTCAAGAATGGATACTCGCAAGCTATCTAGTATAATCCTTTTATGATTCTTGAGTTATAGGGATCCCGCACTATTAAGAGGGGATCAAAGGGTTTCGTGATGGACTTGCTCAAGTCAACAACTCCTACACACAATTCCATTCCTATCCTATATACCAAATAAATCCAAAGCCAACTAGGTTCCCCAAAGTATATGATCTAACCTTTGCATACTTTTCACCCTCAATTTTGGTCTATCTGTGGTGGTTCTCCATGTTAGGACCTGGAGCTTTTCAATAGCTTCAAAATGAGCCCAAGACCATCAAAAACGGTGTCTGTATGAAAAAGTTATGCATGTTTCGGTGTTGGGGTTCCTGCTATTTTTTATGGGCCGGACATCCGGGACTTGGCCGGATGTCCAGGCTCCCGGGATGCCCCAGAAATCCGGTCGTCCATGTACAGAAACTTTGCTGAAATGTTGGTCGTTGATACGTCCATTTTGCATCATGCGCTTATATCGATATTTATTGCATTATGGACTGTTATTACACGTTATGTCACAATACTTATGCCTATTCTCTCTTATTTTACAAGGTTTACATGAAGAAGGAGAATGCCGGCAGCTGGAATTCTGGGCTGGAAAAGGAGCAAATATTAGAGACCTATTCTGCATAACTCCAAAAGTCTTGAAACTCCACGGAAGTTATTTTTGGAATTAATAAAAAATACTGAGCGAAGAAAATACCAGAGGGGGGCCACCCACCGTCCACGAGGGCGAGGGGCGCGCCCTACCCTCCTGGGCGCGCCCCCTGCCTCATGGGCCCCCTGGCAGGCCTCCGGTGCCCATCTTCTGCTATATAAAGTCTTTTACCCTGGAAAAAAATCATAAGCAAGCTTTCAGGAAGAAACACCGCCGCCACGAGGTGGAACCTTGGCGGAACCAATCTAGGGCTCAGGCGGAGCTGTTCTGCCAGGGAAACATCCCTCCGGGAGGGGGAAATCATCACCATCGTCATCACCATCGATCCTCTCATTGGGAGGGGATCAATCTCCATCAACATCTTCACCAGCACCATCTCCTCTCAAACCCTAGTTCATCTCTTGTATCCGGTCTTTGTCTCAAAACCTCAGATTGGTACCTGTGGGTCACTCGTAGTGTTGATTACTCCTTGTAGTTGATGCTAGTTGGTTTATTCAGTGGAAGATCATATGTTCAGATCCTTTATGCATATTAATACCCCTCTGATTATGAACATGAATATGATTTGTGAGTAGTTACGTTTGTTCCTAAGAACATGGGAGAAGTCTTGCTATAAGTAGTCGTGTGAACTTGGTATTCCTTCGATATTTTGATGAGATGTATGTTGTCTCTCCTCTAGTGGTGTTATGTGAACGTCGACTACATGACACTTCACCATTGTTTGGGCCTAGAAGAAGGCATTGGTAAGTAATAAGTAGATGATGGGTTGCTAGAGTGACAGAAGCTTAAACCCTAGTTTATGCGTTGCTTCATAAGGGGCTGATTTGGATCCACATGTTTCATGCTATGGTTAGGTTTACCTTAATACTTATTTTGTAGTTGCGGATGCTTGCAATAGGGGTTAATCATAAGTGCGATGCTTGTCCAATAAAGGGCAGTACCCAAGCACCGGTCCACCCACATATCAACTTATCAAAGTAACGAACGCGAATCATATGAACGTGATGAAAACTACCTTGACGATAATTCCCATGTGTCCTCGGGAGTGCTTTTCTCCATATAAGAATTTGTCCAGGCTTGTCCTTTGCTACAAACAGGATTGGGCCACCTTGCTGCACCTTTTTTACTTTTGTTACTTGTTACCTATTACGAATTACCTTATCACCAAACTATATGTTACCGATAATTTCAGTGCTTGCAGAGAATACCTTACTGAAAACCGCTTGTCATTTCCTTCTACTCCTCGTTGGGTTCGACACTCTTACTTATCAAAAGGACTACGATAGATACCCTACACTTGTGGGTCATCAGTCGTGTCTCTTGGATGTCCGGCACTTGTTTGGATGTACGAGGCCCCAACTTTGGCCAGATGTCCGGCCCAACACAGCCACTTACACACCAACGGCCATATTTGCACTAACACTATATATAGCCTTCTTCCTCCCCGGGAGAAGGTTGAGCAACACATTCATATGAACCCTGGAACACAAGAGGCTCCCTCTCACTTCTCCTACACCAAATCTTAGATCTCGGAGAGATTCGTGAGAGTTCTTGAGAGATTTTCCAATCAAGTGATATATCCACTCCCTCTCCCTCTTGTCGCCAAAGGAATTCGTGATTTGATCAAGTCTTGAGCATTTCCCCCTTGATCTTGTTACTCTTGGAGGTTGGAGACTCCTAGGTGGTCGGAGTGCTCCGGTGAGTAATCAACTTGTGATTTTCCCCCCAGAAAGTTTGTGAAAGTTTGGAGGCCGCCTCAAGGTCTAGCACTAGTGGTTAAGAAACGCCTTCGTGGTGTTGTCTCCAAGGTAGAATAGGGTGAGCCTTCATGGCGTTGGTGTGCCTTCATGGTAACATCCACCTCTCTAACAGTGACTAGCTTCCCTCCAAGGAAGTGAACATCGGGATACATCCTCGTCTCCGTGTCTTCGGTTATCTTTAACCCTAGCCACTACTTGTGGTTTACTTTGGTCCCTTGACCTTGCATTCACTATATATTGTTGTCCTCATTATATTGTGTTGGCTATTTCCTTGAAGATATTGTTTAGGCCTACACTTTATATCCCGCAATTCATACTTGCTACCATTGATATATCTTGTGTTTAGTGTGAATTGCTAACTTGTGTCATACACTTACATATCTTGTGATATTGCTCAAGTAAGTTTGTGTAACTTACTTGTGCTTGTTAGTATCCTTGTTGTGCTCACCTCATTTACATTAAGTTGTTGGTGCACTTAGTTGAGCCTAGTATATTTAGGATTTGTGCTTGAAAAGTATCTGTTTAGTTTATTTCCGCATTAGGTTAATGACAAATCTGTAGAAGTTTTTAAATCGACTATTCACCCCCCCCCCCCTAGGCAACACTGTGGCCCTTTCAATTGGTATAAGAGCTAGGTCTCTCTTTATTAGGCTTCATCGCCTAGAGAGTATCAATGTCAACTAGTGATTTAGTGCACAACAACACTTTTGATTTGGATGGCACAAATTATCACCTATGGAGAATTTGCATGCTTTGTCACTTCCGAGCCATGGGTCCAAATGCTTTGTGAATTGTTCTTGTAGGAATTTCTATTGCAAAGGATGGGCTTTCTCCATCTATTGAGGATATGTATCTTGATTGTGATACTTCTCTTGTCATTCATCAAGCGTTAACCTTTGAAGTGTTTAAGGCAGTCACGACTTGCAAGTCAGCTCATGGTACTTGGACCAAACTTTAAGATATAATATGGTGGGTCCAATCTTGATGAAGATAATATTTTGTTGGGGGAGTTGATGGAGGAGTTCTCCACATTTTTAAATCATGAAGAGCTCTCTATTGCTTCCACCTCTGATTACTTGCACACTTCAATATCTTCCACTTCACCAACATGTGGCATGCCACAAGGTATGTTGAGTAAAGAAATATCTTGTGATGATGGTGTTAAGCTCATTAGTGATGCTCTTGCTTGTGTAGATGCTAGTGATGTATATTCTCTGGACTTGAGCATATCTATCACCACAAGTAGTATAAATTATTGTGTTGATAGTCCAGCATATCCGATAAGAATTCCTCAACAAATGTTTGTGATGATATGCTTGATCTCCCGTGTTGCCATGATAGAAATGCTTTGGTTTCGTCTAGTTGTTCTATGACTAACAGTGTAGATGAAATCAAGAAATATGAGGCACGCTTTATTGAAGAAGAACCCTCTTCTCCAAAAGAATCATCGTCAGCCTCCTTTGTTCACATGTGCCTCATGGCAAAAGGTAATGATGAGGTATCATCTTCTTTTAGCGATAGCGATAATAGTTGTAATGAGGATGATGATGATGATGATGACTTGACTCAAAATCTCTATGAGATTGGGAAAACGCTTCATAGAGCTAAAATAACACTTATAAAAGGTTCCAATATGTTTTTACTTGCTTTGAAAAATTTAATGATTTATTTCTTAATGAGCAAGCTAAAAGTGAATAACTTGAACATGAACTTTCTAAGGCTCATGAAACACTTAGTGACTTGAGGTCTTCAAAAGAAGAGATTAAAGTTACTCAGTGTAAGCTTAAAGAGGATTTTGAGCTCCTTCTCCTTTAATGCAATAGTGTCAAGGGAGAGCTCATAAAACTCTCAAAGTCTCATGAGGAGCTTCAATCAACTCATGAGAAGTCACTAAGTGCTACTTGCCCCTCTCATATTGATAATGATGTTTGTGCTACTAACTCGATTTCATGTGAAGCATCAATTTTGAAGGAGAGTGCTCAACTTGCTTTGCTAACAAGCAATTATGGGAAATTGGAAGAAAGTCATGAAAAGCTCTTGGGCACTCATGAGGATCTTTTAATCTCTCATAGTAAGCTAAAGGTGGCTCACGAGGCTATGCTCATCGAGGTAAAATCTTGTGAGTCTCATGTGAACATTAGCACATCTACTCTAAATGCTTTATTGCCATGTGCTAATCCTTGCAATTCATCTACCTCTCATATTATATCCACTCATGATGAATTGCTCACCTTGTCTTGTTGCTCTAACCATGAAGTTTCTACGTCCACTAGTCCTCTTGTTTCTAGTGTTGAGACTAACCATTTAGAGGAAATTAATGAGCTCAAG
Organism: Triticum aestivum; assembly: GCF_018294505.1. Classification (NCBI taxonomy): domain Eukaryota; kingdom Viridiplantae; phylum Streptophyta; class Magnoliopsida; order Poales; family Poaceae; genus Triticum; species Triticum aestivum. Next base: position 421,201,405 of record NC_057795.1, on the reverse strand, counting down.
GCCCAAGTCACTAGTTTTAAGAAAGACTTGGAAAAGTGTGATGTTGGACATAATTTCACTCCAACAAGAAGAAGTCCAAGAACAAGAAGAAGGGACAAGGGCAATACAAGAATTCAGCCAATATTACTTGCTTCAAGTGCAAAAAGATTGGACATCATGTGAGATCTTGTCCATTGAAGAAAAGGGCTTATAATGAGAAGCTACATGGGAAGCGGCCTCAAGCTCAATCTCAAGTTGAAGAACGGCCATTATCCATGATGAAACATGTTATTGCTCCCCAAGTTGAGAAAATAAAGAATAGAAAAGGGATGAAATGTTGCTATGTTTGTCGTCAAAAGGGACACATAGCTTCATCATGCCCCAATGGTAATATATCTAAGCCTCCTATAGTCAATAATCATTATTCACTAAGGAAGGATATTGTTGGCAATGTGTTTGCCAAGTTTGTGGGTGCCCAAAGTGGTTTGGAAGTGGATAAGACCATTTGGGTTGCCAAGCCTATTGTTGCTAACTTCTTAGGACCCTACTTGGTTGGGGACCATCAAGCTCAAACTTGATCAATAGGTGTGTGGAGGGCATTGGAGACTTGGCTGGTTCATGAAGAAAAATGATTTTCGCCTTTAATTATGGTTCAAGCCAAGTCAAGAAAATTATCATCATATTTGTCATTCCAATGCCTCTCTTGGTGGTAACTTTTATATATTGTCTACATTGAAAGTTACTAGTCCATTGCATGTTTAGGTTTGGCACCTAGTTCTTGTATATGTTGTGCCTCATAGTATGCTTAATTTGTGTATCTAGCATGTGTTGGTTTATATGCACGTCATATATTTGTGTGTATAGTCTCGAGTCGTCATTACATCTTAGTTGCATCTTATTGGGCTCTTTTGAGATATTAATGGATCATCACATTATGGGGGAGTGTTATCCTCTACACACATCACAAACCTAAAATGTGTATATATATGGGATACCACCTAGTATTTATAGTGCAAGATTATCTAGTTACTATCTGGTATGTCAAGTTCATTTGAAATTCAAATTATCACCCATTGATTATCTTTAGTTGGATTTCATATGCCTCTTATTTACAATACATGGGTTTTCACATTATGGGGGAGTGATATGCTTTGTGCGTATCACAATCCATGTGAATGTGAACAATTGAGGATTTCCACTCTAATTTATATTGTTAGATTACCTTATATCTTTGTGGCTTGCTTTTGCAATAAGTTCCCAACTACGTCAATAGCTTTTTGGTGTGCATCCTATGGACTTGTTTGTGTATATCATTCTTGCGTTTTTTCCCATGAGTTTCTTAGCAATTGTATTTGGGAAATCGTTTGATTCAAGCCTTTCCAATTGTTGCTTTGCATGATTATCTATCTAATTGGAAGGTTAATAATATGCTATCCAAGCATTGTGTTTATTTATAAACTCTCATCTTATGCTTGTGTTAGTATAGATGATCATGTACTTATTAGGTTTCTACACCAAAGGATAACTTGAAAAACCATTTTGTTCGAGTTCATCTTATTGGTTTGTATGGAGTTATGGAAGTTTGTTATCTCATTGTTTATAGTGTCCCTTGAGTGAGATATTCCTATGAGTATGTGTGCAATGCATATCTTATATATATGTTCATTGGTTTTGCTTGGTTCATGTGTTGAACTTTGTGCACTATCATATGTTGATTTGTCACTTTGATTCATTTTGGACAACATGAATGATTAGTGATGTTATTGGAAGTATTAACAGTTATGTGTTCATTTGTTCAAATGTGTATCTCTTTAGATTCTGATAGGCTTGTGCATGCATATTTACTATGTGTAAATTTTCATGCCTTGTTTGCTTTAAATTGATCCAATATATATGGTATATCCATCAATTTCTTAATACCTAAGATGTGCATGAAATTCAAATTCATATTGATATGCATATATTTAAGTGGTTTTACCCTATGTTTAGTAGTTATGGTAACTACTTAGAACCCAATAAGTTTGGAGACTATATTGTACTTAAATTGTTTTAGGTACATTTGAGAAGCATTGGGTGCTTGGCTTATTCATGAAGGGGGTGACACAATGAGGAAAATTAGAACCAAGCTTGGGCATTTTATTGATCTACAACTTCATACCAATGTTATCACGGTAACAAGTATTTACTTCATGCATATATATAGAAATGGGGTCAACCTTGTGTAGGTTGCATCATGGCATGATTAGTACTTGTTAAAAGTTGTGCTTCTTGCATGTTCTTAAAAAGTTACTTTATTGCAATTGCGGGACATTTGAGAAGAAGCATATAGTGGGGATCTATGAAATTAGATTCATGATTCACTTATCCCAAAATATGTCAATTAAGCAATTTATTGCATATCAATTCCTCAATTGTTCTCTCATGTGTAATTTTGATAAATTTACAAAAACACTCTATTTGCTTGTGGTATTTGCTATCTTACTTTGTAATTCATTGTTATGCAAATGAGATCAATTTGTTCCATGTGCTTTGTGTCATGTGCCTTGCTCTTGTGCTAGGATCACAGTTGTATAATAATGGATTCACTTGTGGATATCAAGTTCTTATCAATTGAGTCTTTTGTGTATGCAAGGTTCTTTGTGGATACATATCATGTTTATTATTGGCCTATTGGAAATTTTATACATGTGAAAGTTCATATGCTTTCTTGATATCATTTATTCCTTGTCGGCCACTTTGTTGTTTCCTTTTATTCTTATGGTGGTTTTGGTAAGAGGTTATGCCACGAGTGCTTGTATGTTTTGCATATAATCTTGCGCACTCGTGTGTTTTGAATGTATTTTGGACACATTCTTATGATGATGATCAAATTGGGTATTCATATTATATCTTGTCCACAATTTGTTCTTTGGATCTTTTTGAAAAGTTTTTCTCACATGCAGAATGCTTATTTTCGTACCATAATATCTTGGTGCATTCTATAGATCCCGAGCTCCTCAAAATTTTCATCATTGAATATGTGCGTTTAATTTTCACTCACGTCTTGTAATATGCACACATTAATGAGGAACTCATAATATATATTGGCTTCTAGGTTGTTCCCATTTTGGCATTTTTTTGCCAATGGGGGAGAATTTTAGAGGGTTTAAGATAAGTATTTTAAGTGCTTGTTGGTTTAAGATAAGTATTTTAGGTGCTTGTTGTCATTCATGCTTATCTACCCTGGTTATATATGTTTGTTGCATGAATGAATATATACATAAAACTCCACCTAGTTTATGTGAACCAATATATGCAAGGAAATTCAAAGTTCATTCACACATGCATATATTGTGGGGGAGCTTGCTTTATATATTGTGGTTCTACTAACATCAAATACTTGTGTAGTGTTTAGATGTTTGTACACCAAGTGTGATAAACTCAAGTATCTTTGTGACACTTGATGCTATCAAAACTATCCCAAGTATACAGTTTATCCTTGGGTAAATTGCATACTTGTGTTAAAATTCATTATATAAACCCTCTTGTTGAGATTGTCATCAATTACCAAAATTGGGGAGATTGAAAGTACATGTAGTCCCCATGTGTGGTTTTGGTAATTAATGACAATCTTTATGGACTAATGTTTGAATTGAGACATACACGTGAAGGAAATTTCCTTTTGCAATGCATGAAGAATACTGGATGAATTGAAGGATGAAATCCATCAACACAAATATATGCATTGAGACTTGATAATGAATGAAAATTCCTATGAAGAAACAATGGCGTCAAGTTATATATGAAGGCTTGTTCCTTGGGCTATGCAAGAAGGATATTGAATGGATTCGGAATGAATGCCATATACATATAGTTGCACATCAAGATTGTGATCAATGATCTAATAAAATATGATCAAGATGAATTCCATGTGACGAACAAGATATGATCTGTATGGAGTTCATTGAAGGATCTCAGAGGTCTTCATGCTTAGGATTATGGGGGTGAGCCATGATGGATCATGATCTTGAGAGAATGATTAAAGAGAAGAATTCTACATATGGCTTGAAGATAGGATCATGATGAGCTCATATGTTGAGTCATGGATGATCATTTCTTGAAGCAAGTAATTCATGTGAAGATTTCGTTGTGCCTCTCAAGAGATTGTGATGGAGCATGAAGAAAAACAAATGATGGCCAATATGGTATTCATGGATAAAATCTATATGGTCATATGATAATTGAGACATGGGTAATCATGTCTTAAAGAAATGAAGCATACTGAAAAATCCAGTATGGACTTCAAGACATCAAGATTGAGCATGGGTAAAGATAAAGGTTGACCAAGATAGAGATCAAATAATCAAACTCTAAATGGTCAACACACAAGTGCAAATGATGCATCACATATGATCTTGTGGTATGATAAGAAACTGTCAATTGCACTTTTTGTACTAACCCATGCTATGTGTTGTCTATATTTATGAGGGTTAGGTTATACTCATGGGATCGCATCGAGAGAAAGATTCCAAGTGCCCATGATAGGATGACATCAAGTGTTCATGATCATGGTTGACAAGGGCAAGTTCAAGATAACCATCCCGAAGGATTACATGGTTGAAGCTTATGGATGATCACCTGATGGACAAGTGAAGATGAATACAAAGCAAAGCTTCCCACATTGTGTATGGAAGAGCTACTTGAAGACTTCACCAATGTCTTGCCTTCAACTTGAGCCAAGAAGAAACATCAAAACCAACATCAATCTCAAGTGAAAGGCTCGATTCCAACGGTAATTGCCTTTGGCTCCTAGGTGCATATGCACCCATTGTCGAAATACACATTTCGAAAAGTTGAAAAATTCGGAACAAAAATCCCGCGTGTATATCCGGACATTTATGTGCGTGCACAAGGTTTCAGTGAAAACGACGTTTTTTGTGGTTTGTGTAAAAAAGACAATTTCGGATGCTTCATTCTAACTATTCACGAGGCATTTCTTTATCTTTTTTACACAAGCCACAAAAATGTCCTTTTTCACCGAAACCTTGTGAACGCACATAAAATGTCCGGATATACACGTGGGATTTTTGTTCCGAATTTTTCAACTTTTCGAAATGTGTATTTTGACAATGGGTGCATATGCACCTAGGAGCCAAAATGCCGATCTTCGATTCAAAGGTATTAGTTCCTTTGACGTTAGTGTTGTGGATTGATGACCACCGAAGAAACATATACACTCAAGAATGGATACTCGCAAGCTATCTAGTATAGTTATTTTATGATTCTTGAGTTATAGAGATCCTGCAATATTAAGAGGGGATCAAAGGGTTTCGTGATGGACTTTCTCAAGTCAACAACTCCTACACACAATGCAATTCCTATCCTATATACCAAACAAATACAAAGCCAACTAGGTTCCCCAAAGTATATGATCTATCCTTTGCATACTTTGCACCCTCCATTTTGGTTTATCTTGGGTGGTTCTCTATGTGAGGACCTGGAACTTTTCCATCGCTTCAAAACAAGCCCAAGATCATCAAAATCGGAAGTCCGTATGAAAAAGTTATGCATGTTTCAGTTTTGGGGTTCCTGCTGTTATTTTATGGGCCGGACATCCGGAACTTGGTCGGATATCCAGGCTCCCGAGACGCCCCGGATGTCCGGGATCCTCCCGGAAATCCGGCCATCCATGTACAGAAACTTTGCTAAAATGTTGGTTGTGTCTCCCGGATGTCCGGCACTTGTCGGGATGTCCGGGGCCCCAACTTTGGCCAGATGTCCGGCCCGACACAGCCACTTACACTCCAATGGCCATATTTGCGCAACATTCTTCCTCCCCGGGAGAAGGTTGAGCAACACATTCATATGAACCCTAGAACACAAAAGGCTCCCTCTCACTTCTCCTACACCAAATCTTAGACCCCTGAGAGATTCGTGAGAGTTCTTGAGAGATTTTCCAATCAAGTGATATATCCACTCCCTCTCCCTCTTGTGACCAAAGTAATTCGTAATTTGAGCAAGTCTTGAGCATTTCCCCTTGATGTTGTTACTCTTGGAGGTTGGTGAAAGCACAAGTGCTCCCTAGGTGGTTTTGGTAATTAATGTCAACATATCTTTTGTTGGACTAACACTTTTACCTAGTACATTTCAGACAAGTTCAACAATGGAGTGGCATGGACTAAAAGATGTGGGAACTCCTTCAAGATGCTAAGGACAAAGGATTGGCTCAAGCTTCAAGCTCAAGACTCTTCATTTTATATTTTAGTGATCCAAGATCACATTGAGTCTATAGGAAAAGCCAATACTATCAAGAAGGGATGAGGTGTTGCTTAATGAGTTTCTTGCTCCACAGTGCTTAGTGATATGCTCCAAAACCCTCAACTACTTTCCCACTTCCACATATGACCTAAACCTAAAGTCAAACTCGGCCCTACCGATTCTTTCAATCCGGCGCCACCGAGTTCAAATGTCATAGCCACTGCCACAAACCCTAGGCAAATCGGTCTCACCAATAGGGATCTCGGTCTCACCGAGATGGGATTGTAATCTCTCTGTTTCCCTTCATAACGTTTCGGTCTAACCGAAGTGAGCGATCGGTCCCACCGAGATTGCAATGTAAACTCTCTGTTTCCCTTCCGTAACTTTTCGGTCTCACCGAAAGAGCGAATCGGTCCCACCGAGTTTACCTAACCAACTCTCTGGTTAGCTAATTACCAAATTTGGTCTCACCGAGTTTGTGTAATCGGTCTCACCGAGATTACGTTATGCCCTAACCATAACCATATCGGTCCTACCGAGTTGCATCTCAGTCCCACCGAAAACCCTAACGGTCACTAGGTTTACTAAATCGGTCCGACCGAGTTTGATGATTCGGTCCCACCGAGTTTGGTAAATTGTGTGTAACGGTTAGATTTTGTGTGGACGCTATATATACCCCTCCACCTCCTCTTCATTCGTGGAGAGAGCCATCAGAACAAACCTACACTTCCAACTTACCAGTTCTGAGAGAGAACCACCTACTCATGTGTTAAGGCCAAGATATTCAATTCCTACCATATGAATCTTGATCTCTAGCCTTCCCCAAGTTGCTTTCCACTCAAATCTTCTTTCCACCAGATCCAAATCCTATGAGAGAGAGTTGAGTGTTGGGGAGACTATCATTTGAAGCACAAGAGCAAGGAGTTCATCATCACCGCACCATTTGTTACTTCTTGCAGAGTGGTGTCTCCAAGATTGGCTAGGTGTCACTTGGGAGCCTCCGACAAGATTGTGGAGTTGAACCAAGGAGTTTGTAAGGGCAACGAGATCGCCTACTTCGTGAAGATCTACCGCTAGTGAGGCAAGTCCTTCGTGGGCGACGGCCATGGTGGGATAGACAAGGTTGCTTATTCGTGGACCCTTCATGGGTGGAGCCCTCCGTGGACTCACGCAACTGTTACCCTTCGTGGGTTGAAGTCTCCATCAACGTGGATGTACGATAGCACCACCTATCGGAACCACGCCAAAAACATCTGTGTCTCAAATTGCGTTTGAATCCTCCAAAACCCTTCCCTTTACATTCTTGCAAGTTGCATGCTTTACTTTCCGCTGCTCATATACTCTTTGCATGCTTGCTTGCTATATGTTGTGAATGTTAAACTTGTGCCTAAACTCCACTTAAACCTAAAGAAGTTAAAAACTGCAACTTTGGTACTTAGTGTCTAATCACCCCCCCCCCTCTAGACACCTCTTCTCAAGGTCCTACAAGTGGTATCATAGCATTGGTCTCCATTGCCTTGGTTTAATCACCATTGGAGGAAGATGGATGAGTCTACTTTGGGGAGTCTTAGACATAGAGTGTCTATTCTTGATGGGGAGTATTTTCATGAGTGGAAAAATGAGATGCTTGTAATTTTCAATCAATATCATTTGAACAAGTACATTGCTAGCCCTTGTGTACCTCATGTTGATCCTATGCATCCTATTCTTGATGAGTCAATTGACATGATTAGGAATCTTAGAACTGCCGAACTTATTATTAGAGGATTACCTAGAAACTTGATTGGATATTTACCTACTCTTAAGTGTGCCTACACTATATGGAAATTTCTTGAGGAACGCTTTCCAAATTATTCCTTGAAAAATCTAGATGAAATTCTCCATAAGTCTATTGCTTTGAATAAGATGAATACTAGTGATCCTATGTTTGGTGATCGTCTATTTGAACTTACAAACCTTATGCGTGCCAAAGGAGATGTTGGAATTATTAGTGACATTATTTCCGAAGCTATAAAAATTCATAAGCAAGATCATTGTCAAACTCACTCTAACGAATCACCCTCTCTAGGATTTGATCCACCACATGACGATGTTGAACATGGATACTATGATGAGGATGATGATAGTGACTTCGATCTTGATGATGCAATGAGACACGTTGGTCTTATGGCAAATCTTCGGGGATATGTGTCAGGAGGAAAGGAATGGGTTCTTGATAGTGGTTGTACCGATCACATGACTAGAGATAAAGACATGTTTCGTGAGCTTGCTGAAAATGATAGTCCTCGAAAGTATGTCACTTTCGGTGACAACTCAAAGGGTAAGGTGGTTGGCCTTGGTAAGGTGGCCATCTCACATGATAGCTCCATTCAGAATGTCATGCTCATTGAATCTCTTGGCTATAACTTACTTTCAGTATCTAGACTTGCTGATTTCGGTTTCAATGTCCTATTTACTGAAGTAGATTGCCAAGTGTTTCATAGAGATAATCATAAAATGGTCTTTACCGGTGTGCGTAGAGGTGATCTTTACATTGTTGATTTCACTAAAAAGGCTCAACCTAAAACTTGCTTCATTGCTAAATCCTCAAAAGGTTGGTTATGGCATAGACGATTAGGTCACGTTGGTATGAGAAACCTTGACAAGCTTATTAAAGGGAATCATATCCTTGGAGTTAACAATGTCATATTTGATAAGGATAGACTTTGAAGTGGTTGTCAAGCAGGTAAACAGGTTGGAGGAAGGCATCCCGTGAAGAACATCATGACCACAAGGAGGCCACTCGAGCTACTTCACATGGATCTTTTGGTCCCAACTCTTACAAGAGTCTCGGTGGAAATTCTTTTGGTCTAGTTATAGTTGATGATTTTTCAAGATTTACGTGGGTGTTCTTTCTCGATGACAAATCGCAGGTCCAAAAGATCTTCAAAAACTTCGCTAGGAAGGCCCAAAATCAATTTGAAGTGAAGATCAAGAAGGTTCGCAGCGACAACGGAACGGAGTTCAAGAACGCAAATGTGGACACCTTTCTTGACGAAGAAGGGATTTCACACGAGTTCTCGGCTACGTACACACCTCAACAAAATGGAGTTGTTGAGAGGAAGAACCGGACGCTCATCGAAATGGCGAGAACGATGCTTGATGAGTACAAGACACCGAAGCACTTTTGGGCAGAAGCGGTTGAGACAGCTTGTCATGCAACAAATCGCTTGTATCTTCACAAGCTACTCGGCAAGACGGCATACGAGCTCCTCACCGGTAACAAACCCCAAGTTGGATACTTTCGAGTATTCGGCTCAAAGTGCTACATTCTTGATAAGCATCGTCGTTCTAAATTTGCTCCTAAGTCTCATGAAGGTTTCCTACTAGGTTATGGCTCAAACTCTCACACTTACCGTGTCTACAACAATTTCACCCGAAAGGTTGAAGAGACGGTAGATGTGAAGTTTGATGAATCTAACGGCTCGCAAGTAGAGCAATTGCCAATTGATGTAGGAGACAAAGATCCTTCGGAAGCAATCCAAGACTTGTCTATTGGCAAGGTTCGTCCAACGGAGGTGAAGGAGAGTACCTCGTCCGTCCAAGTGGAAGCTTCTACTTCACGACAAGGTGAACCAAGAGTTGATACGGAAGCATCCACAAGTGGGACACACCAAGATGAAGAAAACGAGGAAGTGCATCAAGATGAACGTCAACGACCTCCTTCTCCACCACGACAAGAGAACGACAACGCCAACAATGAAGAAGGCCAAGAAGAAGAACAAGATGAAGAAGAAGTTCAACCAAGAACCAAGCAAAAGCTTTCACGAGTTCGAGCAAGAATTGCTAAAGATCATCCCGTCGAGCAAATCTACAATGATATTCAAACCGGGAGAATCACTCGCTCTAAAACTCGTTTAGCTAACTTTTGTGAAAACTATTCTTTCATCTCTAGCATTGAACCTATGAAGGTCGAAGAAGCATTGGAAGATCCGGATTGGATAAATGCTATGCATGAAGAGCTACACAACTTTGAGAGAAACCAAGTTTGGACATTGGTTGAGAAGCCCGACAACAACCACAACATCATCGGTACCAAATGGGTGTTTCGCAACAAGCAAGATGAAGATGGACAAGTAGTTCGCAACAAAGCACGTCTCGTCGCCCAAGGCTACACACAAGTCGAAGGTATGGACTATGGTGAGACTTATGCTCCCGTTGCTAGACTTGAGTCTATTCGCATCTTACTTGCCTATGCTAATCATCATGATATCACCTTGTACCAAATGGACATTAAAAGTGCTTTTCTAAATGGTGAAATAGAGGAGGAAGTTTATGTTAAGCAACCTCCTGGCTTTGTCAATCCTAAGAAACCAAATCATGTTTACAAACTTCACAAAGCCCTTTATGGTCTTAAACAAGCTCCTAGAGCGTGGTATAAATGCTTGACCAAGTTCCTTATTGAAAAAGGCTTTGAAATTGGGAAAACTGATTCCACACTTTTTACTAAAAGGGTTAATGGAGAATTATTTGTATGCCAAATTTATGTTGATGATATCATATTTGGATCAACTAACCCTCATTTTAGTGAGAAGTTTGGAAAGCTAATGTTGGAGAAGTTTGAGATGTCAATGATGAGTGAACTCAAATTCTTTCTTGGGTTGCAAATCAAGCAAACTAAGGAAGGTACTTTTGTCTCTCAAATGAAATACACTAAGGACTTATTCAATAAGTTCAATATGCAAGAGTGCAAAGGTATGCCTACACCCATGCCTACTAGTGGACATCTTGACTTGACCAAAGATGGTGAACCGGTTGATCAAAAGGTTTATCGCTCTATGATTGGTTCATTGTTATATCTATGTGCTTCACGTCCCGATATCATGCTAAGTGTGTGCATGTGTGCATGATATCAAGCCGCTCCTAAAGAATGTCATCTTAAGGCCATGAAAAGGATAGTGAGATACTTAATCCATACACCAAATTTTGGCATTTGGTATCCCAAGAGGGCCTCTTTCGATCTTGTTGGCTACTCCCACTCGGACTATGCCGGAGACAAGGTTGATAGAAAGTCCACTTCAGGTACTTGTCAATTTCTTGGTAGATCTCTTGTGTCTTGGTCCTCCAATAAACAAAACTCGGTATCCTTATCCACCGCCGAAGCGGAGTACATTGCCGCTGGTTCATGTTGTGCTCAATTACTTTGGATGACCCAAACTCTTAAAGATTATGGGATATATGTGAAACATGCTCCATTGCTTTGTGACAATGAAAGTGCTATCAAAATTGTTCATAATCCCGTACAACATTCTCGAACTAAGCATATTGAAGTTCGTCATCATTTCATTCGAGATCATGTTGCTAAGGGTGACATTAATTTTAAGCATGTTCGCACCAAAAAGCAATTAGCGGATATATTCACTAAACCTCTTGATGAGAAAGTGTTTTGCAGGTTAGGAGGTGAATTGAGCATCATTGATGCTTCAAACTTGGAGTAGAAACTCCATTGAATACATGCAAGACATGAGCTTATGACTAATCCTTGATATTTCTCTTATGATGAAAATCTTATGTCTTGGATATATTTGTATCTTGCATGTTATATAACCCATGTAGGTACTTGGTTGAATCAAATTTCATGAGATTGTAATCTACTCACATCTTGAGCAATCTCTACATCACCAAGTTTCTACACTATGGTGGTTGAAGACAAGGAAGCACGGAACCATTCAAACATATCCTTTGACAAATTCTATGTTGAGCTTCCTAATTGTCATTTTTGGATACACAAGTGCTTTTCCTTGCGAGAACTAATCCATGTAGGTAGATGGACTCAAATTCCAAGTGGTGCTCCCAACTCTTGATGAGCTACATCAACCTTGAGCAACCCACACAAGTTCAACTACATGTTCTACACCACCAACCAAGGTATGTTATTCCATCTTAGAGAAGCTCTACTCCAAGTCATGAGCTAAAGCAACTCGACAAGATGTGAATACATCAATATGCTTAAACGAAAAATGGTAACCCCATTTTGAGCTTAAACGATGAGTATGACCTATGATCAAGTGATCTCACTTGACTCCTAAGTCAATATACTCTAACATAGGTGACTTTGTCGCCGACCATCTCTAGATGAAGTTCTCTTGTGTTCTTCTCAGTGTTTTTGCATTTGTCTCATGCATATTTGTTTCCCCTTTCAAAAAAACTTCATCTAGATTTCTTTTTGTTTGCTCTGCATTTTCTTGCATCCAATTCATTGCATATCATTTAGTAAATTCCTTGCAAATCTTTGTGAGATCCTACTAGTCTAGTGAGCTGAGGTGACAAGTGTTTTCTCTGCGATGAACTCGGTTTCACCAATTTGTTGTTTTTGGTCCAACCGAATCCTTTCGGTACAACCGAAGCATACCACTCGGTGCCACCGATTTCACAACAGGAAAAACAGTTTGCCACTTATTCTGTGTTTCTTCTGATCCAGCTCCACTCAATGAATCTTGTCCTCTACAAGCATCACAATTTTATCTAGTGCTTTGTGTTGTGACTCCAGGACCAAACCCATTCACAACAAATTCCATAAGACCCTTCTTGGAAATTGATGTCAGAGGGGGGAGAGAGATCACATCAAAGCTTATCACTTAGAGAGATCACATCAGAGAGGGATAGTATCACCTCCTCAGGGGGAGAAAGAGGTCTCCAGGGGGAGAGAATACTCAAGTAGAAAGTATTTCTCAAGGATTCCAGATGCTTGGTGTTCAAGAGGAGAGATGCCACATGTCTTATTGAGGGGAAAAGACATGTTCATATGTGCTTATTTGCATTAGTTTGCATTAGCTCTGTTCACTTATATCTTTCAGCTCTGATTTTCTGTTCCCTATCTTCTCCCAGTATCCCATGCTAGATTCAGGGGGAGCAAGACATCTAAGGGAAAGAAATCATTTAAATTCATTGCATATCTTTACTCTTGGGGACATGTCTAATCCAATTTGGTACTTAGTACTCACTCTCTACATGTCATCCCAGTCTTGGTATTCTTGTGGTTTCTTCTGTTTGCTCTGGCTAGTAGATGTATCTGTGTTATCTAACCTTGTTTACGCAGGTTCATTCCATCCTAAGCCAACTCAAGACTACAAGGTAAGTATATGCATCACAATCGTGTGTACGAGGAATTCTTGCTGATGTACATACTGTTTGCAAGAAGGACTCATGGGCATGAAGGTATTTTCTTTAATATTCTTTGCTCTGATGCATATGGCCAAGATACATGTAACACATTGCCTACTCTGTCATGGTTATGCTCTCACATGCTTCTATATTCTATATTCACATGATTGCATACATGTAGGGGGAGCCTATGTTTGTTACATGTCTTTCCGAAGGTTTACTTGCTATTCTTTATATCTTTATCTAAAGCTTTGATGTATGTTGTCATCAATTACCAAAAAGGGGGAGATTGAAAGCACAAGTGCTCCCTAGGTGGTTTTGGTAATTAATGTCAACATATCTTTTGTTGGACTAACACTTTTACCTAGTACATTTCAGACAAGTTCAACAAAGGAGTGGCATGGACTAAAAGATGTGGGAACTCCTTCAAGATGCTAAGGACAAAGGATTGGCTCAAGCTTCAAGCTCAAGACTCTTCATTTTATATTTTAGTGATCCAAGATCACATTGAGTCTATAGGAAAAGCCAATACTATCAAGAAGGGATGAGGTGTTGCTTAATGAGTTTCTTGCTCCATGGTGCTTAGTGATATGCTCCAAAACCCTCAACTAATTTCCCACTTCCACATATGACCTAAACCTAAAGTCAAACTCGGCCCTACCGATTCTTTCTATCCGGCGCCACCGAGTTCAAATGTCATAGCCACTGCCACAAACCCCTAGGCAAATCGGTCTCACCGATAGGGATCTCGGTCTCACCGAGATGGGATTGTAATCTCTCTGTTTCCCTTCATAACGTTTCGGTCTAATCGAAGTGAGCGATCGGTCCCACCGAGATTGCAATGTAAACTCTCTATTTCCCTTTCGTAACTTTTCGGTCTCACCGAAAGAGCGAATTGGTCCCACCGAGTTTACCTGACCAACTCTCTCGTTAGCTAATTACCAAATTCGGTCTCACCAAGTTTGTGTAATCGGTCTCACCGAGATTACGTTATGCCCTAACCCTAACCATATCGGTCCTACCGAGTTGCATGTCAGTCCCACCGAAAACCCTAACGGTCACTAGGTTTACTAAATCGGTCTGACCGAGTTTGATGATTCGGTCCCATCGAGTTTGGTAAATTGTGTGTAATGGTTAGATTTTGTGTGGAGGCTATATATACCCCTCCACCTCCTCTTCATTCATGGAGAGAGCCATCAGAACAAACCTACACTTCCAACTTACCAGTTCTGAGAGAGAACCACCTACTCATGTGTTGAGGCCAAGATATTCCATTCCTGCCATATGAATCTTGATCTCTAGCCTTCCCCAAGTTGCTTTCCACTAAAATCTTCTTTCCACCAGATCCAAATCCTATGAGAGAGAGTTGAGTGTTGGGGAGACTATCATTTGAAGCACAAGAGCAAGGAGTTCATCATCAACGCACCATTTGTTACTTCTTGGAGAGTGGTGTCTCCTAGATTGGCTAGGTGTCACTTGGGAGCCTCTGACAAGATTGTGGAGTTGAACCAAGGAGTTTGTAAGGGCAAGGAGATCGCCTACTTCGTGAAGATCTACCGCTAGTGAGGCAAGTCCTTCGTGGGAAACGGCCACGGTGGGATAGACAAGGTTGCTTCTTCGTGGACCCTTCGTGGGTGGAGCCCTCCATGGACTCGCACAACAGTTACCCTTCGTGGGTTGAAGTCTCCATCAACGTGGATGTACGATAGCACCACCTATCGGAACCACGCTAAAAACATCCGTGTCTCAAATTGTGTTTGATGTTGGGAAACGTAGTAATTTCAAAATTTCCTACGCACACGCAAGATCATGGTGATGCATAGCAACGAGAGGGGAGAGTGTTGTCTACATACCCTTGTAGACCGTAAGTGGAAGCGTTACACAACGCGGTTGATGTAGTCGTACGTCTTCACGGCCCGACCGATCAAGCACCGAAACTACGGCACCTCCGAGTTCTAGCACACGTTCAGCTCGATGATGTCCCTCGAACTCCGATCCAGCCGAGTGTCGAGGGAGAGTTCCGTCAGCACGATGGCGTGGTGACGATCTTGATGTTCTACCGTTGCAGGGCTTCCCCTAAGCACCACTATGATATTATCGAGGTGGACTATGGTGGAGGGGGGCACCGCACACGGCTAAGAGATCTCAAGGATCAATTGTTGTTCCTTTGGTGCTAGCCTTGCCCCTCTATTTTTATGTTGAGCCCCGGGGTCGAAACTTGGAGCAAAAGCCTCCTCAAAGTCGGTTTTGCCCGAAAGGCAAGAGTCCCACTCGGACTCCAGGACCAAACGCCACAATCCTTGGCATCTAGCCCAGACGCCATGGGCCTCGGCGTCTGGCCCAGGGCCAGATGCCACGGTCTCCGGCGTTTGGCCCCCTGGCCTCCGTAAAACTCCTTTTGCACCGACCTAAAGCCTCATGGGCTTGACCCCTTGTCCTAACCATATCATCCAATATATGAATCTTTACGTCTCGACCATTTCGAGACTCATCATCATGTCCCTGATCTCATCTGGGACTCCGAACTCCTTCGGTACATCAAAACATATAAACTCATAATATAATTGTCATCAAAACCTTAAGCGTGCGGACCCTACGGGTTCGAGAACAATGTAGATATGACCAAAACACGTTTGCGGTCAATAACCAATAGCGGAACATGGATGCTCATATTGGCTCCCACATATTCTACGAATATCTTTATCGGTCAAACCGCATAACAACATACGTTGTTCCCTTTGTCATCGGTATGTTACTTGCCCGAGATTCGATCGTCGGTATCTCAATACCTAGTTCAATCTCATTACAGGCAAGTCTCTTTACTCAATACATCATCCCGCAACTAACTCATTAGTTAGAATGCTTGCAAGGCTTATAGTGATGTGCATTATTGAGTGGGCCCAGAGATACCTCTCCGACAATCGGAGTGACAAATTCTAATCTCGAAATACGCCAACCCAACAAGTACCTTTGGAGACACCTGTAGAGCACCTTTATAATCACCCAGTTACGTTGTGACATTTGGTAGCACACAAAGTGTTCCTCCGGTAAACGGGAGTTGCATAATCTCATAGTCATAGGAACATGTATAAGTCATGAAGAAAGCAATAGCAATATGCTAAATGATCGTGTGCTAAGCTAACGGAATGGGTCATGTCAATCACATAATTCTCCTAATGATGTGATCCCATTAATCAAATGACAACTCTTTGTCCATGGCTAGGAAACATAACCATCTTTGATTAATGAGCTAGTCAAGTAGAGGCATACTAGTGACACTCAGTCTGTCTATGTATTCACACATGTATCATGTTTCCGGTTAATACAATTCTAGCATGAATAATAAACATTTATCATGAAATAAGGAAATAAATAATAACTTTATTATTGCCTCTAGGGCATATTTCCTTCATTTGAATCCTCCAAAACCCTTCCCTTTACATTCTTACAAGTTGCATGCTTTACTTTCCGCTGCTCATATACTCTTTGCATGCTTGCTTGCTATATGTTGTGAATGTTAAACTTGTGCCTAAACTCCACTTAAACCTAAAGAAGTTAAAAACTGCAACTTTGGTACTTAGTGTCTAATCACCCCCCCCCTCTAGACACCTCTTCTCAAGGTCCTACAGTTGGAGACTCCTAGGCGGTAGGAGTGCTCCGGTGAGGAATCAACTTGTGATTTGCCCCCGGAAAGTTTGTGAAGGGAAGCCGCCTCAAGGTCTACCACTAGTGGTTGAGAAACGCCTTCATGGTGTTGTCTCAAAGGGAGAATAGGGTGAGCCTTCGTGGCGTTGGTGTGCCTTCATGGTAACATCCACCTCTCTAACGGTGACTAGCTTCCCTCCAAGGAAGTGAACATCGGGATACATCCTCGTCTCCGTGTCTTCGGTTATCTCTAACCCTAGCCACTACTTGTGGTTTACTTTGGTCCCTTGACCTTGCATTCACTATATATTGTTGTCCTCATTATATTGTGTTGGCTATTTCCTTGAAGAGATTATTTAGGCCTACACTTTATATCCCGCAATTCATACTTGCTACTATTGATATATCTTGTGTTTAGTGTGAATTGCTAAGTTGTGTCATACACTTACATATCTTGTGATATTGCTCAAGTAAGTTTGTGTAACTTACTTGTGCTTGTTAGTATCCTTGTTGTGCTCACCTCATTTACATTAAGTTGTTGGTGCACTTAGTTGAGCCTAGTATATTTAGGATTTATGCTTGAAAAGTATCTGTTTTGTTTATTTCCGCATTAGGATAAAGTCAAATCCATAGAAGTTTTTAAATCGCCTATTCACCCCCCCCCCTCTAGGCGACATCGTGGTCCTTTCACCACTCACGAGGCCCGTTCTGATGGAGCCACTTTCATGGAATCACCATTTTGCCCCTACCATTGATTAGCCCTTTCCAGAGCATCATTATTCCGCCAGATCTTTTCAACCAGGCCATCACACTTCTTCCCGATGACCTCCTCGGTCCGAAGACAAGCCAATCATTTGATGTATACCCTAAGTGTTCACTATGTGTTATTCTTGCAAGTTGGTAGTTTTAAACTTGTGCTTGTTTATGCTCGCATACTTTTGCTCGGATAAAATGCTTACGTTGTTTACTTGGTTGCACGTTATGATATTGATATTAGACCACCAATGGCTCTTATGTAGAGCTAATTTGGATCTAAGTTGATATGCTTTCATACTGTTGTACATTTCTCTATCAGGTGTATGACTAACATGGCCAGGTGAAATGCACTTGAGGTAACGGTAATGAATGGGAAACTAATAATAACAACCTCCTCTACCGTCTAGATCGAGTCATAGTGCCACTGAGTTGGAATCCCTCATGCGACCACATTTGTATTTATAGGAAAGCCCTAGCTCGGTTTATACTTATGAATTTTAAGCGTATCACAAAAGAGGGATGGTTGGATAGTCAGTATTTCCTTGATCCCCAAATTGTCGTCCAACTATGAGAGCCGGAGCTGGTATGATTGTGTGTTAGAAAGTATTGCATCCAGGAGTGGATGAGTTGTGCCACGAGGTGGTAGGGCCCTAGTTCCTCTCTCCCAAGACTATCATGTGGGTAGTACGTGGTGTGATAAGAGTGTAGGCCAACTCCACCGCGCGACCCCAAACGGACGTCCGTTTTGTCCGGATTCTGTCTGTTTGGGTAGGGCAATGGGGTCGTGTCCGGGCCTGTCCTGGGATGCGGTGACCGTGCGCCCAGCGCGTGGCCGCATCCGTTTGCCCCATCCCGTCCGCCAGGGCCTAAATGCCCATATTTTCATATGAAAACAAGTTTGCACGTCCAAATATTAATTGTTTGAAAATTAAAATAGTTTTACAACTCAATCGAAACTGTCTCTAATAAAGATAGTTTTACAAGCAAATCGCAATTGTCTTGAATGAACATAAAACAAACTAGTACATCTATCGGTTACCAATATGCTCCCACACGTACTCAACCAAGTCATTTTGAAGAGCCTTATGAGTGTGCCAATCACGCAGCTCATGATGGAACTAGACAAACTGATCAAACGTGGCCGGTTCTTAGTGCAGGGGCTCAACATTATCACCTTGAAAATCAAATCCTTGGTCGAAGATACTGTCATCACGCTCGTCCTCGACGATCATGTTGTGCATGATCACACAAGCAGTCATCACCTCCCAAAGCTTCCTTTCATCCCATGACAGTGCAGGGTATCGAACGATGCCCCATCGGGATTGAAGCACACCAAAAGCATGTTCCACATCCTTTCTAGCACTCTCTTGCATTTGGGCAAATCTCTTTCTCTTCTCACCTTGGAGCTTCGAGATTGTCTTCACAAAAGTTGACCACTGAGGATATATACCATCAGCTAGATAGTATCCTTTGTTGTACTGGTGGCCGTTGATCTCAAAGTTGACACGTGAGGAGCGGCCTTCTGCAAGCCTCGCGAAGACTGGAGAACGTTGCAGCACGTTGATATCATTGTGAGAACCTGCCATGCCGAAGAAAGAATGCCATATCCAAAGATCATGCGATGCCACCGCTTCTAATATGACAGTGCACTCGCTGACATGCCCCTTGTACTGGCCCTGCCAAGCAAATGGACAGTTCTTCCACTCCCAGTGCATACAATCTATGCTGCCAAGCATGCCTGGAAAGCCTCTAGCTGTGTTGGTCGCCAACAATCTCTCTGTATCAGCGGCAGTTGGCTGCCTCAAGTACTCTGGGCCAAACACCTCGATCACAGCCTGGCAGAACTTGTACATTGACATCAGACATGTTGTCTCGCGCATACGCACGTACTCATCCACCGATCACTTGGAATTCCATACGCAAGCATGCGGACGGCCGCGGTGCATTTCTGGTAAGAGGAGAACCCAAGCTTGCCAAGGGCATCCGTCTTGCACTCGAAGTATGGGTCATGAGCAACCACTCCCTCTCGGATACGATTGAACACATGCCTTGCCATTCGAAAACGGCGACGGAATTTATCCGGCTTGAAGAGCGGTTTGTTGGAAAAGTAATCAGCATAGAGCAGGGCGTGGCCTCTCTCCCTGTTGCGGTTTAGGTTGGGAGCACGGCCAGGGACTGACCCCCTGTACCATGGAAGCTGCCGTTGAATGTGGTCGTGAACGACCAGTGCAGCCACCACAAGATCTTCATCATCCGACGATGAATCATCCGATGAACAAAGGAAGTGGTGGAAGAAAAACTCGTCTCCACTGTACATACCTTTGTGGGCAAAATGTCGAACACCTTGCGGTCGTGCTGGCGAAGAGGCCGCGATGATCACCTCCACGCAGCAGGGGTGGTTGTCGGCCGGCTACTGGCCGCTCTGGAGCCGTCGGAAGCTGTCGCGGCCGCCGTGGTACGTCACCGGCGGTCGTGTCTCCTCTGCCACCGGCAAAGACGGCGACGGCCAAACCTCCTCCGAACGACGGCCAAAACTACGGCGAAAGCGCGGGCGTGGTGGCGGCCATGTCTACACGTGGTTTGGTATGGATGGCCGGGGGCTGCGCGGTGAGGAGGCGGTCAGAGAATAGCGGCGGCGTTGGCGGCGAGGCAGGGCGGGAGACAGAGGGTCGAAGCGTTGGGAGGGAGGGACTGCTAGTGTCCCCGACAGGCGGGCCACGGGAGGGACAAGGGCATGCGTCGCGGCCGTCCGCGCGCGTCGGTTTCACCCCAAACCGAGCGCAACTTTGGGCCGGGGATGGGTCGAAAACGGACGGATTCCGGACATTTTTCCGTTTGAGGCCGCGCGTTGGGCCGCGCTATCCGTCCGTTTTACCCCAAACGGACGCACCCGTACGAGATGGGGTCGCACGGTGGAGTTGACCTCACGCTATAGAAGGGATTTATTGGACTATTGTCCATACTGTGGGTACAATGCACATCCTCCGCAGAGCATAAAATCTATCCAGAGTAGCCGCATCCTCGGTATTGGACATAGTTCGTACTAGGTCACACTATTTGGTCTCGTAGAATTCAAAGCTATAAATGAAATATGAAACTGCTAAAAACTACCCGTGGAAAGATGAGGTATGTCAGACTTATAGTGGAATGGCCTTGACATCTGTGTATGTCAGGATATTGAGGATAAGCCACTAGATGGCTATGAGAAAGATGGTCGGAGGACCACAAGGAAGTAAGAGATGGTCGTGCAGCGATCATGTTAATGACTTGGACACCATGTTGATTTGTGCTTTATCTTGATCATATTGTAGGTATTTCAGTTATTTATCTTTATTGTTATTCACACCCTAATAGTTAGCATTGTTAAGATAATTGATAGATGTTTGTAACAGCCCAAGACAGAAACCTCATTATTTTTGTGATATGTTCTTGCTTGTGATGTTTGATTATTTTGTTTTTGCATCATGCATCATGACCATCTTTGCTTCGGTGTTTGCATATTTATTTTTTGTCGTTATGATCTAGTGTGAACCCCATCATCTTCTTGCGTATTCATTTGCGTCCGGGGCCCAATTCATATCCAAACCAAACCATGATCAAGTGCTCAAACCCTTCATTAGCTTCTTTCCTCTTTCTCTAATTATTGCAAGTGACATTTTCATGTTCCAAAAATTGTTCAATATTTTCCTATAAATCCTAGATCAAGCAAAGACCACCTCCTCCAGTTTTAAGATCATTTGGAAGTGTTTTCGTTGGGCTAAGGATTTATTCAAGCTTGAATTATTTTCAAACTTGTTTGAATTTGTAGTCTCTAAAAATTTCCAGAGCATTTTTATTTAAATAGTGCACTTTTCCAGGAGTCTGGGGATATTTTTTTATCTCTCAGCTCTTTCGCCTAAACCCCCTGTTAGTTTTCTTCTAATTCTGTGTATGCTGAAAACAGAAAAGAAGAAGAAATCAAAACAGGAAGAAAACCTTACCTGAGCCCAGCCGAGCCGGAGCCCAGCCCACCTGAACCTCTTGCTCTCTCCTGCCTGGTAAATTCCAGTCATGCACTGGACCGGCCCCACCTATCATCCCCCCACCGTGCACCTTTTCTTCCACCTCGATCACATCTCTCTCACACAGTAACTCTCGGCGAGGAGCACACATGGCCACCATGGCCACGGCACCGCGCCAGCTCGTCCTATTAAACCCCCACGCCTCGTCCTAGGGTTCGCCCCTCCTCCTCTCTTCCTCCTCGCGCCGCCGCCAGGTAAGCAGCCAGTTCCACCGCGCCTCATCCCCCAAGCCCGACGCCATGGCCGGGAGGAGCCGGGGCTCTCCTCCGGCGTAGCAAGCTCGCCGGCGACTCCTTCTTCCTCCACGCGCATCGCGACGCCTCCGCGACTCCGTTTCGCGTCCTCCCCGATCCGGATCGCCGCGCCCTGTCTACCTCCCCTGCTTCATCTTCTTCACGGAGCCGAGCTTCACCACGATCAGCGCGTCCTCGAGTCTTCTCCGTCGCGTCTCCGGCCGCCTCGTCTTGTCCTACGGGACCTAGGTGAGCAGCCGCTCCTCCCAGCCCCTCTCCGGTTCAATTCTGTCGCTGTAGCCGCCGATCCCATCGTGCCCGAGGCCAGGGCCGCCCTGGACGACCATGGCAGCGAGCTCAAGCTCGTTGCCCTGCCTCATTCGCGCACACGCACACACTCAGCACCCGCGCCTCCTCATGCACACACGCGCTCGCCGCGCCTCGCGCACACCCGCACCATGCGCAGCAGCACGCCCGCCTGGCCCGCGTGCCTTGCACTGCCTCGTCTCGCATGCCCCATTTTCTCTTCCTGGCCCGCGCTTTTTCCATGGCCCCGAGCCGAGCAACGCTCGAGCTCGAGTGCCCCGCAGCCCTCTGCTTGCCCGCGCTCACCCGCACATGCGTGCGTGCCCGCGCACGTACAGCAGCTCTCCCGCAAGCCGCGCCGTGCCCACACAGCTCCTGTCGCCGCTCCTCGCCATGTTGTGCCGCGCCCGAGTCGAGCATGGGCTCCTGCTCGAGCGTTTGCACGCGCGCGACCGAGACAGGTCGCATCTTGTTTCATTGTTACTTTGGGGAGAAAGGTGGTTCTTTTATCTTGTGTGGTGATTTCTGGATGATATCATTGGTTGTTTATCTTAATCTTGTGCATGCCAGGCCACTAACTGCTACTCGTTTTCCTCTCAATGGTTTTCCTCTTCAGAAACAGTTGTTAGCCAAGATGTGGGTGTTCAACATATTGGGATCTTTCTGGGATCTTCTGATCAAGATACGCGCGTTCAAGATGTTTGGATCTTTCAAGGATCTAAAGATGCTGGCATTCATCGGCGGCGTTACGAGTCTGTTTCTTGTGGGTAACAGCGTCTCGGATCCATCACCAGTGATTGAGGCACTCCGCAGCCTCAACGCAACATCCATAACGTGCGACGCCAAACAAGTGGCTCATCACTACAAGAACCTGGCCTTCGATGTTACTTTTCTCTCCATCGCAATGGCCCTCGCAGCTTGTATTGTTTATCTTGTCAAGATCATCGTTGATGCCGGTGCCCATGAAGAAGAGCAGGAGCTACGCGAGGCCGATCCCACCACTGCCGCGCAGGCTGCCATTGATCGCACCCTCGCGGCTAATGCTTCTAAGGCCGCCTCGGATGCCGAAGCAGAGGCTGTCCAGGCCGAAGCGGACGCCAAGCGCGTCGCCGCGGAGATGTGCGCCGCCTTCGACAACGCCCTCAAGGTCAAAGAGATCGCCAGATCCGACGCCAATCAGGCAATCGAAGCTGCCCAAGCCGCCGATGAGAATTTGGCCCAAGCCAAGGCCAACCCTGTCGACGACGTCGTTGCCGCGCAGAAGAGGATCGAGGACTTGGAGATGGCTGTC
Organism: Triticum aestivum; assembly: GCF_018294505.1. NCBI lineage: Eukaryota > Viridiplantae > Streptophyta > Magnoliopsida > Poales > Poaceae > Triticum > Triticum aestivum. Next base: position 421,177,754 of record NC_057795.1, on the reverse strand, counting down.
GACGAGGCGGCTAAGGCGGCAACTCAAGCCGAGGAGACAGCTGCAAAGGCGGACAAGGAGCTCGACTTCATCGACAAGGATCTCAAGGAAGCAAACGACGAGGTGAAGCGGAAGACCGATGCGACTCGGGCTGCCAAGAAACACGCCGAGGCTGCAAAGAAGACCGCCGACGCCGCCAAACTCAAGACCGGTATGGCCCGTTTCCCTCTCTGGAAGAGGTTGATTTTGCCTGTTTCAGTTTGCCATCATAGTATGCTTGTACGCTTGTGTTGTCGCAATCTTTTCTTTCACGGAGCTGCTTGAGTACAAGACTGATTGTGTTCGCTTCGAGGGCGATTCAGGGAGTCGCCATGTTACCCGTACAGCCTTGTCAGTCTGCAAGTACATGTTGTTTATGGCATTCTGCTGCCTCCATCTCATGATCTTTCTTGGGGCATGTTGCAAGAACTGAGTATGGCAGATGTAGAGATGATAATGATGCAGTGTTGTAATTGTATCGGGATATATGTCCTTCTGGCTCTGTCTAGAATTGGGCTGCATGTGGTGTTGTAATCATGATTTATTATGAACACGCGGTTTCTTTCCGAAGAAAATCCTATGGGACGGGGCCTCATAGTGTCCCTCCTGGGGCTCCTCCTCAGATTTTGACACGTCATCAATGGCACACATCTTAAAGCGAGACTAATTCCCTAATTAGTTGGTACGTACATCAACTAGATATTGCGCAGTATTCGTACGATACAGTATCAATCGAATCGATACTTTCCATCTAACGAAAGAGAACGAACATGGCGATCTTCTCGCTGGCTCGCCGCTGCATCAGACCTTGGCGCCATCGCGCCTTATCCCATGGCGACCCCTCCATGCGCCGGTGACGACGACCCTCACGAAAACGGCGGCGTCGTCGTGAGCTCTCCCCGCGCCGGTGACGCGGACATGCTCGTCGTCCCTCGCGGAACCAATAGCGACAGCCACATAATGATGTCCACCGTCTCCACCACAAGCCTGCCAACACGGCAACGCCGGCGTCGGCGGCAAGCCAGCCATCTCCCGATGCCGACCTTGCAGATTTCTAGTCATTCTGACATTCACAGATGTGAACATTCAGAGATCATTAGAGAAAAACATTCAGAGTTTCTGTGATCACAGTATCTATGCGTTGTGATTATAAACATTCAGATATTTTACCACATTAAAATTGATGTTGAGCTTCTTCAAATTATGTCAGTAGTATGTGGCATCTTAAGACTGAATGTTGGCATTGGCCAAACAATTGGAATTCCAACGACAACTTTCTGATATTTATTGATACATGATAAACTTTGGGTACGTTGAGAGGGTTATTTATCAGTACATTCTGTTGTAAGTTTCAGACCTTCTGTTGGTGATGGAGACGCGATTACAACCGACACTGTATTGTGTAACACAGTAGCTAGAGCAGAAATGAAAGCTAATTGTGATGTTGACCAGGACCAAGAGCTAAAATGAAAGATATAGCGGTGATGCTGATCAGGATCATCAGTCTAGATAGCTCTACTACATTCATAAGTGCAATGGGAAAGAAAAGGGTGGGGAAAATAAAGACTGATGAATGAATACAAATTAAATTCTGGCAAAAATAAATGGTATTCAAGTGTGAAAGATCTGATAATTAATCGGGAAAAATAATCTGATATTATCTCTGTCGACAAGAAGAAATAAAATATACTGCTGCTGCTGCTATCCTACTTCTTTGATGCGTAAGGAAGGGTTCACTTCATCAAAAATCTAATCTTTTTGAAGTTTGCAGCACCTCTGAAGCTTGATCAGCTTGTAGCAAAAGTTCTGTATATCCTCCAGGGATCAACGGAATAAACATAGTCGAAGATTCCGTGTTGAACATATTATTTGCAAAGATTGGTATTGCAGTATTAGAACTTGGGCCTGCCTCCGAATATCCCTGCTTCATAATAAAACAACAAATGTTTAGAGATTTCGGGGTACAATTAAATTGCCTGAAATATGTTCAAGAAAGCAATTTGTCTTACAGTATACTGTTGAGGACCTTCTGCAGCAAAATCATATGTTGTTTCTTCGTTTCCAAATCCCTGTGTGTAAGTAAGTAGGAAACTGATTACCACAAATTTATTTTTAGAAGACATAAAAGAACATTGTGTAAGTTGTCTTACAATTGATTTTTCATGTCCTTCTTCAGCCCGATCATTTTTTTTTACTTTCTTTTTACCTCCTCCTGCTCATACATATGAATGTGCAATACATTAATGTCTATTCAAAAACCAGAGGTCAAAAGTAAGAATAAATGTGGTTGTAGTACCTTTCTTTTGGGTGGTCTTCGACTTCTTTGGTTTCGCCTTTTCAAGTGGACCTTTCAATCTTTTTTCCTTTGGACCTTTTATCGCTTCAGGGACTTTGAATGATATTTTACCTGTTAATATGTCTTGAGTATTTTGAGGTATATTGTTGAAAGCATGCTCATTAGTATTCTGAGGAATATTCTCATGTTCGGCACACCTTTTTTCGCTTAGTAAATCATCTGCCTCCAGATCTAATTTATCTATAGCTTCCTCCAATTTTGTAAGTAGTTCTTCTGAAACTGAGCACTTCATTGCAGTAGATGTTGCTTTCCGAGCTATACGTGCCGCACGTGTCTGCAAAGATTCCTTCTCACTTTTGATGGTCTTTGTCGAAAATCCTCTCTTTGCATATTTCGTCCATCGGTGTAGTATACATTGAGATGGCAAAGTGAAAACCTCGTTGATGTTCAACACTCGCAGAGCATGCTTGCACAGAATACCTATCCATAATTCATACTTTAGTACAGATTTAATGACAACTATGATGTAAACTACTAAAATGTCAAAATGTTTTTTCGTACCTATGGATTCAAACCTTCTGCAAGAACATGAAATGGTGACATCCTCAGAATTGAAGACAACCAGTGCCTCATCCTCATATTTCATAGGTGACACCATGTAAGTTTTGACTGTCCCCTCAGTGGATACTAACTGACACTTGGCAGAAAATTGCTGCTTAAACTACTCCTCAAATTCAGAATAAAGGCTTCTTGTATACGATTCGGCAGCAGTCTTCAACATAGGTAAGTTTCTAATGCAGGTGACCGGTTTAGACTGACGTGATCTATAGTCCTCGTCGAGTTCATTTTCCCGAAGGCTAGCGGCACACTTATCATATTCTACTAGGAGTTCTGAAAGGCAAAGTCTCTTACGAAATCTTTTCTTAAACACATTGTTCATACCTTCGCTCCTTTGAGTTGAAGTCATGTTGGCGCAAAAGGAATCACGGCGGTAGACAGTAGCCCACTTCTCACGCAGATCATATAGTTGTTGTAACCATGTGTTATCCTGAAGGTTGTAAGCAGTCAACAATTCTTGCCACTTCATTTCAAAGTATGCCACTGACCTTTCCTCATAGACACATCTCTTAAAATCAGCAAGGAACTTAGGATGGTCTGAAATTACATGGCTAAGATGCTTAGGAGCATTTTGATAAATGTGCCACAAACAGAGACGGTGCTTTGTATTTGGGAGAACAATCCTGATTGCTTTCGCCATGGCAGCACACTATCGGTGAATATTGTTGCGGGTGCCTTGCCAGACATGGCGGTTAAGAATGTGTTGAAGAGCCAGATAAATGAATCTGTGGTTTCATCACATAGCAACGCAGCTCCAAAAAGAATGGTCTGCTTATGATGATTTGTTCCAAGTAGTGGTGCAAAAGGCATTTCAAACTTGTTTGTCTGAAATGTTGTGTCAAAGGACAAAACATCACCAAAGCAATCATAGTCCATGATAGCTTCACCATCTGCCCAAAAGAAATTAGCTATCCGGCAATCCTCTTCATATAATTGTATAGCATAAAAAAAAGAAGGATCATTTAACTGCTTGTTCTTTAGGAATTCCAGCAATGTTTGTGCATCATTAACTTCCAGATACTTCCTGCGCTCACGACCAATGTGGTTATTGGAATCCATCCGCAAGAAAGGTACATTATGGGGTCCTTTATACCACTGCTTGAAAAAACCGTACACTTCGGCTGGCTTTATTCCGGCTTCACGCATCTCACCAATCATAAGTTTATCAGACGCCGCAATACGACGTTGCGACCTCAACATGTGCCTCTTATCTAGACTTGCCAAATCATGGTTGTGCTCAAGAATAACCTTTTGCACATTCCAAACGCCATCACGAGAAATACTGAGCTGAACACGGGCATCACAATCACACCTTGTTGTGGCATTTTCTTTCTTGGTGTCATGCGATGAATGAGTTTCTCGTTCACCCTGTTTGCTGCAAACCAAATGTTTCTGATAAAGTGTTCCATCTCGTCTCAACTTCGTGTGGCTCTTTCGAATGCTGAAGCCAACTTTACGAGCATGTTGGTTATAAAAATCATATGCCTCATCCTCAGACTTAAATGCCATTCCAACTGTAGGTATGGATTTATCATTTACATCCTCCTCCTGCAGTACGTACATTCATACACAAATTTAAATTCATATCATTTTTTCATGCACAGGCAATACACAAAAAATCCCGTGTTGTGTTGTCCGTCGGGCATGTGGTGTTTCTGTCTAGGAATTCTATGGACTCGATGGTGAGTGTAAGTTGGAGGTTCTACCGTCTCCCAAGGTTATTTTAAAAAAAACTCTGGTTTTATTCATTTGTAATGAGTAGTACATAGTTTATGAGGATCATTACAATTTCATTTAAAGGCTCCTCAAATCAATCGGAAGTCAAAGAAAATCTAGCTAATCTAGCAAGCTCGTGAGCTACTTTATTTGCTTCTCTATTACAGTGCTCAGATCTAGCAGTAACAAAATCACAAGCATAATGATAACAATCATCAAAGATTGCTGCCGCCGCACCCGCCGACTGTTCTCCATCATTAATAGTTTCAGTCACCTCCATATTATCCAAATTTATAACAAGGCGATTGCATCCCGCCCTTTGCGCCAGTGTTAGACCGAATTTGAGAGCTAAAGCTTCTGCCATCAATACATCCGCGCAAAAATCTATTTTCTCATTCCCTCTAGCAATAAACTTACCTTTTTTCGTCTCGAAGGACGCTCCCATGGAACCCCTAAGAAGATTGTGATCAAAAGAAGCATCAACATTAAGTTTAGCGAAACCTCTTGGAGGACAAAACCAGACCACCTTCTTCATCGACGCCTTGGGGATGATGCATTAACAAAAAAATTGGTCAGAGCAAGAATCCCCATCGAGATCTGAGTTATATTTTGAGTTTTCTCATTGTGTACCAACTTTCGTCTTTCTCACCATAGATACCATGCTGAAATAGCAATCATCTCATGTACATTGTGGTAACCCAATTGTTGGAAATATGCCCTAGAGGAAATAATAAAAGGATTATTATTGTATTTCTTTGTTCATGATAATTGTCTTTTATTCATGCTATAATTGTATTATCCGGAAATCGTAATACACGTGTGAATACTTAGACCACAACATGTCCCTAGTGAGCCTCTAATTGACTAGCTCGTTGATCAACAGATAGTCATGGTTTCCTGACTATGGACATTGAATGTCATTGATAACGGGATCACATCATTAGGAGAATGATGTGATGGACAAGACCCAATCCTAAGCATAGCTCAAAGATCGTGTAGTTCGTTTGCTAGAGCTTTTCCAATGTCAAGTATCTTTTCCTTAGACCATGAGATCGTGTAACTCCCGGATACCGTAGGAGTGCTTTGGGTGTACCAAACGTCGCAACGTAACTGGGTGACTATAAAGGTGCACTACAGGTATCTCCGAAAGTGTCTGTTCGGTTGACACGGATCGAGACTGGGATTTGTCACTCCGTATGACGGAGAGGTATCTCTGGGCCCACTCGGTAATGCATCATCATAATGAGCTCAAAGTGACCAAGTGTCTGGTCACGGGATCATGCATTACGGTACGAGTAAAGTGACTTGCCGGTAACGAGATTGAACGAGGTATTGAGATACCGACGATCGAATCTCGGGCAAGTAACGTACTGATTAACAAAGGGAATTGTATATGGGGTTGCTTAAATCCTCGACATCGTGGTTCATCCGATGAAGTCATCGAGGAGTATGTGGGAGCCAACATGGGTATCCATATCCCGTTGTTGGTTATTGACCGGAGAGCCGTCTCGGTCCTGTCTGCATGTCTCCCGAACCCGTAGGGTCTACACACTTAAGGTTCGGTGACGCTAGGGTTGTATGAATATGAGTATGCAGCAAACCGAAAGTTGTTCGGAGTCCCGGATGAGATCCCGGACGTCACGAGGAGTTCCGGAATGGTTTGGAGGTAAAGAATTATATATATGAACTGCAGTTTCGGCCATCGGGAGAGTTTCGGGGGTCACCGGTATTGTACCCGGACCACCAGAAGGGTCCTGGGGGTCCACTGGGTGGGGCCACCTATCCCAGAGGACCCCGTGGGCTGAAGTGGGAGGGGAACCAGCCCCTAGTGGGCTGGTGCGCCCCCCTTGCCCCCCTGCGCCTAGGGTTGGTAACCTTAGGGTGGGGGCGCCTCCACTTGCCTTGGGGGGGCACTCCACCCACCTGACCGCTGCCCCCCTTCAGGGCCCCCCAGGGGGCCTATATAAAAGGGGGAAGAGGGAGAGAAGCCTCACCCTGAAGTCTTGGCGCCTCCCTCTCCCCTGCTACACCTCCTCCTCCCGCAGTCGCTTGGCGAAGCCCTGCCGGAACCCTGCTGCATCCACCACCACGCTGTCGTGTTGCTGGATCTTCAGCAACCTCTCCTTCCCCCTTGCTGGATCAAGAAGGAGGAGACGTCATGCTGACCGTACATGTGTTGAACACGGAGGTGCCGTCCGTTCGGCGCTAGGATCTCCGGTGATTTGGATCACGACAAGAACGACTCCCTCAACCCCGTTCTCTTGAACGCTTCCGCACGCGATCTACAAGGGTATGTAGATGCACTCCTCTCTCTTGTTGCTAGATGAACTCATAGATTGATCTTGGTGAGCGTAGGAAAATTTTATTTTATGCAACGTTCCCTACAGTGGCATCATGAGCTAGGTCTATGCGTAGTTCTCTATTGGACGAGTAGAACACAAATCTGTTGTGGGCGTAGATCTTGTCAACTTGCTTGCCACTACTACTCTTATTTTGCTTCAGCGGTATTGTGGGATGAAGCGGCCCGGACCGACCTTACACGTACGCTTACGTGAGACAGGTTCCACCGACTGACATGCACTAGTTGCATAAGGTGGCTAGCGGGTGTCTGTCTCTCCCACTTTAGTTGGAGCGGATTCGATGAAAAGGGTCCTTATGAAGGGTAAATAGAAGTTGACAAAATCACGTTGTGGTTATTCGTAGGTAAGAAAACGTTCTTGCTAGAGCCCAATTGCAGCCACGTAAAAGATGCAACTACAATTAGAGGACGTCTAACTTGTTTTTGCAGCAATTGCTATGTGATGTGATATGGCCAAAAGTTGTGATGAATGATGAATGATATATTGTGATGTATGAGATCATGTTCTTGTAATAGGAATCACGACTTGCATGTCGATGAGTATGACAACCGGCAGGAGCCATAGGAGTTGTCTTAATTATTGTATGACATGAGTGTCAATGACTTAACGCCATGTAATTACTTTACTTTATTGCTAAACCGTTAGCCATAGTAGTAGAAGTAATAGTTGGCGAGCAACTTCATGGAGACACGATGATGGAGATCATGATGATGGAGATCATGGTGTCATGCCGGTGACGAAGATGATCATGGAGCCCCGAAGATGGAGATCGAAGGAGCTATATGATATTGGCCATATCATGTCACTACTATATATAATTGCATGTGATGTTTATTATGTTTATGCATCTTGTTTACTTAGAACGACGGTAGTAAATAAGATGATCCCTTATAATAATTTCAAGAAAGTGTTCCCCCTAACTGTGCGCCGTTGCTAAAGTTCGTCGTTTCGAAGCACCACGTGATGATCGGGTGTGATAGATTCCTACGTTCACATACAACGGGTGTAAGACAGTTTTACACATGCAAAACACTTAGGTTAACTTGACGAGCCTAGCATGTACAGACATGGCCTCAGAACACAGAGACCGAAAGGTCGAACATGAGTCGTATGGAAGATACGATCAACATGGAGATGTTCACCGATGATGACTAGTCCGTCTCACGTGATGATCGGACACGGCCTAGTCGACTCGGATCGTGTAACACTTAGATGACTAGAGGGATGTCAAATCTGAGTGGGAGTTCATTAAATAATTTGATTAGATGAACTTAATTATCATGAACTTAGTCTAAATTCTTTGCAAAATATGTCTTGTAGATCAAATGGCCAATGCTCATGTCAACATGAACTTCAATGCGTTCCTAGAGAAAACCAAGCTGAAAGATGATGGCAGCAACTATACGGACTGGGTCCGGAACCTGAGGATCATCCTCATAGCTGCCAAGAAAGCATATGTCCTAGAAGGACCGCTAGGTGAAGCACCCATCCCAGAGAACCAAGACGTTATGAATGCTTGGCAGTCACGTGCTGATGATTACTCCCTTGTTCAGTGCGGCATGATTTACAGCTTAGAACCGGGGCTCCAAAAGCGTTTTGAGCAACATGGAGCATATGAGATGTTCGAGGAGCTGAAAATGGTTTTCCAAGCTCATGCCCGGGTCGAGAGATATGAAGTCTCCGACAAATTCTATAGTTGTAAGATGGAGGAAAATAGTTCTGTCAGTGAGCACATACTCAAAATGTCTGGGTTGCACAACTGCATGTCCCAGCTGGACATCAACCTCCCGGACGAGGCGGACATTGACAGAATCCTTCAGTCGCTCCCACCGAGCTACAAGAGCTTTGTGATGAACTACAATATGCAGGGGATGGTGAAGACTATTCCTGAAGTATTCTCAATGCTGAAGTCAGCAGAGGTTGAAATCAAGAAAGAACATCAAGTGTTGATGGTCAATAAAACCACTAAGTTCAAGAAGGGCAAGGGTAAGAAGAACTTCAAGAAGGAAGGCAAAGATGTTGCCGCGCCCGGTAAGCCAGTTGCCGGGAAGAAGTCAAAGAATGGACCCAAGCCTGAGACTGAGTGCTTTTATTGCAAAGGGAAGGGTCACTGGAAGCGGAACTGCCCCAAATACTTAGCGGACAAGAAGGCCGGCAACACTAAAGGTATATGTGATATACATGTAATTGATGTGTACCTTACCAGTACTCGTAGTAACTCCTGGGTATTTGATACGGTGTCGTTGCTCATATTTGTAACTCACAGTAGGAGCTGCGGAATAAGCGGAGACTGGCGAAGGACGAGATGACGATGCGCGTCGGGAATGGTTCCAAGATCGATGTGATCGCCGTCGGCACGCTACCTCTACATTTACCTATGGGATTAGTTTTAAACCTCAATAATTGTTATTTAGTGCCAAGTTTGAGCATGAACATTGTATCTGGATCTCGTTTAATACGAGATGGCTACTCATTTAAATCCAGAATAATGGTTGTTCTATTTATATGAGAGATATGTTTTATGGTCATGCCCCGATGGTCAATGGCTTATTCTTAATGAATCTCGAATGTAATGTTACACATATTCATAGTGTGAATACCAAAAGATGTAAAGTTGATAACGATAGTCCCACATACTTGTGGCACTGCCGCCTTGGTCACATTGGTGTCAAGCGCATGAAGAAGCTCCATGTTGATGGACTTTTAGAGTCTCTCGATTATGAATCATTTGACACATGCGAGCCATGCCTCATGGGCAAAATGACCAAGACTCCATTCTCCGGAACAATGGAGCGAGCAACCAACTTATTGGAAATCATACATACTGATGTGTGTGGTCCAGTGAGCGTTGAGGCTCGCAGAGGATATTGTTATGTTCTCACTCTCACTAATGACTTAAGTAGATATGAGTATGTCTACTTGATGAAACACAAGTCTGAGACCTTTGAAAAGTTCAAGGAATTTCATAATGAAGTAGAGAATCAACGTGACCGAAAGATAAAATTCTTATGATCAGATCGTGGAGGAGAATATTTAAGTCACGAATTTGGTACGCACTTCAGGAAATGTGGAATTGTTTCACAACTCACGCCGCCTGGAACACCTCAGCTTAACGGTGTGTCCGAACATCGTAATCGCACTCTATTGGATATGGTGCGATCCATGATGTCTCTTACCGATTTACCGCTATCTTTTTGGGGATACGCTCTAGAGACAGCTACATTCACTCTAAATAGGGCACCATCTAAATCCGTTGAGACGACACCGTATGAATTATGGTTTGGGAAGAAACCTAAGCTGTCGTTTCTAAAAGTTTGGGGATGCGATGCTTATGTCAAGAAACTTCAACCTGAAAAGCTCGAACCCAAGTCAGAAAAATGCGTCTTCATAGGATACCCCAAGGAAACCATTGGGTATACCTTCTACCTTAGATCCGAAGGCAAGATCTTTGTTGCCAAGAACGGATCCTTTCTGGAAAAAGAGTTTCTCTCGAAAGGAGTAAGTGGGAGGAAAGTAGAACTCAATGAAGTACTACCTCTTGAACCGGAAAGTAGTGCAGCTCAGGAAAACGTTCCTGTGGTGCCTACACCGACTGGAGAGGAAATTCATGATGATGATCAAGGTACTTCGGATCAAGTTGCTATTGAACTTCGTAGGTCCACAAGGACACGTTCCACACCAGAGTGGTATGGCAACCCTGTCCTGGAAATCATGTTGTTAGACAACGGTAAACCTTCGAACTATGAAGAAGCGATGGCGGGCCTAGATTCCAACAAATGGCTTGAAGCCATGCAATCCGAGATAGAATCCATGTATGAAAAAAAAGTATGGACTTTGACAGACTTGCCCGATGATCGGCGAGCGATAGAAAACAAATGGATCTGTAAGAAGAAGACGGACGCGGATGGTAATATTACCATCTATAAAGCTCGACTTGTCGCTAAGGGTTATCGGCAAGTTCAAGGGGTTGACTATGATGAGACTTTATCTCCCGTAGCGAAGCTAAAGTCCGTCCGAATCATGTTAGCAATTGCCGCATACTATGATTATGAGATATGGCAGATGGACGTCAAAATGGCATTCCTTAACGGCTATCTTAAGGAAGAACTGTATATGATGCAGCCGGAAAGTTTTGTCGATCCTAAGAATGCTAACAAGGTATGCAAGCTCCAGCGATCCATTTATGGGCTGGTGCAAGCATCTCGGAGTTAGATCATTCGCTTTGATGAGATGATCAAAGCGTTTGGGTTTATGCAGACTTATGGAGAAGCCTGCGTTTACAAGAAAGTGAGTGGGAGCTCTGTAGCATTTCTCATATTATATGTAGATGACAGACTTTTGATGGGAAATGATATAGAACTTTTGGACATCATTAAGGCCTACTTGAATAAGTGTTTTTCAATGAAGGACCTTGGAGAAGCTGCTTACATATTAGGCATAAGGATCTATAGGGATAGATCGAGACGCCTCATAGGTCTTTCACAAAGCACATACCTTGATAAGATATTGAAGAAGTTCAATAAGGATCAGTCCAAGAAAGGGTTCTTACTTGTGTTGCAAGGTGTGAGATTGAGCTAAGCTCAATGCCCGACCACGGCAGAAGATAAAGAAGAGATGAGTGTCATCCCCTATGCCTCAGCCATAGGATCTATTATGTATGCCATGCTGTGTACCAGACCAGATGTAAACCTTGCCGTAAGTTTGGTAGGAAGGTACCAAAGTAATCCCGGCAAGGAACACTGGACAGCGGTCAAGAATATCCTAAAGTACCTGAAAAGGACAAAGGACATGTTTCTCGTTTATGGAGGTGACGAATAGCTCGTCGAAAGGGTTACGTCGACGCTAGCTTCGACACAGATCCGGATGACTCTTAGTCACAAACCGGATACGTGTATATGTTGAATCGTGGAGCAGTAAGCTGGTGCAGTTGCAAGCAGAGTGTCGTGGCGGGATCTACATGTGTGAATACATAGACCACAATATGTCCCTAGTGAGCCTCTAGTTGACTAGCCATTGATCAACAGATAGTCATGGTTTCCTGACTATGGACATTGGATGTCATTGATAACTGGATCACATCATTAGGAGAATGATGTGATGGACAAGACCCAATCCTAAGCATAGCACAAGATCGTGTAGTTCGTTTGCTAGAGCTTTTCCAATGTCAAGTATCTTTTCCTTAGACCATGAGATCGTGTAAATCCCGGATACCGTAGGAGTGCTTTGGGTGTACCAAACGTCGCAACGTAACTGGGTGACTATAAAGGTGCACTACAGGTATCTCCGAAAGTGTCTGTTGGGTTGACACGGATCGAGACTGGGATTTGTCACTCCGTATGACGGAGAGGTATCTTTGGGCCCACTCGGTAATGCATCATCATAATGAGCTCAAAGTGACCAAGTGTCTGGTCACGGGATCATGCATTATGGTACGAGTAAAGTGACTTGCCGGTAACGAGATTGAACGAGGTATTGGGATACCGACGATCGAATCTCGGGCAAGTAACGTACCGATTGACAAAGGGAATTGTATACGGGGTTGCTTAAATCCTAGACATCGTGGTTCATCCGATGAGATCATCGAGGAGTATGTGGGAGCCAACATGGGTATCCAGATCCCGCTGTTGGTTATTGACCTGAGAGCCGTCTCGGTCATGTCTGCCTGTCTCCCAAACCCGTAGGGTCTACACACTTAAGGTTCGGTGACACTAGGGTTGTATGAATATGAGTATGCAGCAAACCAAAAGTTGTTCGGAGTCTCGGATGAGATCCCGGACATCACGAGGAGTTCCGGAATGGTCCGGAGGTAAAGAATTATATATAGGAAGTGCAGTTTCGGCCATTGGGAGAGTTTCGGGGGTCACCGGTATTGTACCGGGACCACCGGAAGGGTCCTGAAGGTCCACCGGGTGGGGCCACCTATCCCGGTGGGCCTCGTGGGCTGAAGTGGGAGGGGAACCAGCCCCTAGTGGGCTGGTGCGCACCCCCTTGGGCCCCTCCTGCGCCTAGGGTTGGAAACCCTAGGGTGGGGGCGCCTCCACTTGCCTTGGGGGGCACTCCACCCCCCTAGCCGCCGCCCCCCTTGGGAGATCCCATCTCCAGGGCCGGCGCCCCCCCCTCAGGGGGCCTATATAAAAGGGAGGAGAGGGAGGGCAGCCGCACCCTGAAGTCTTGGCGCCTCCCTCTCCCCTGCTACACCTCCTCCTCCCGTAGTCGCTTGGCGAAGCCCTGCCGGAACCCTGCTGCATCCACCACCACGCCGTCGTGCTGCTGGATCTTCATCAACCTCTCCTTCCCCCTTGCTGGATCAAGAAGGAGGAGACGTCACGCTGACCGTACGTGTGTTGAAAGCGGAGGTGCCGTCCGTTCGGCGCTAGGATCTCCGGTGATTTGGATCACGACGAGAACGACTCCCTCAACCCCGTTCTCTTGAACGCTTCCGCACGCGATCTACAAGGGTATGTAGATGCACTCCTCTCTCTCCTTGCTAGATGAACTCATAGATTGATCTTGGTGAACGTAGGAAAATTTTATTTTATGCAATGTTCCCTACACCAATATCCACAAATCTTGATCTTTTTTTTAGAAAAGGAGGATGACCCCCGGCCTCTGCATCTGGGCGATGCATACGGCCACTTTATTAATTATTCTCACAAGACCTTACAAAGTCATACAATAGTAAGACGAAAGCCGCCGTCTAAGCAACAAACTGTCGCTACACCTATCCAGTTGATGAAGGGGCGCAGATAGCCTGGGACTAATACCAAACAGACATCGCAGCCAAGCCTAACATCTAAGACCTGAGACCCCAACCTAGCCTCTTGCCGGGTCTGGGTTACACACTAGTCCGGCATACTCTCAGAGGCGGCCGCCGCCAACTGCCACTGCTCCATCTTCAGAGCTGTACTGATGCATCAACCTTGCTCGGTCTAGCTATCGTCGATGCCACCACGGCGCCCAATGGCACCTCCTCCCTGCGCGCAAACAGGTGAGCACGTCGTGGTCGCCACTGATACACCTCAGTGCCATGCTGTCGGGTATCACCATCCGACACAGCTTGAAGTCTTGGGAGGATCTGTCGTGCGTAGCACCTGCCGACCAGGCATGACAAAGCGTAGCACCTGTCGGTCAGGCATGACTTGACATCACCACCGAAGCTCCGTGCAAGACGAAGCTGCTCCACCTCCTGCCTCTAACTTCCAGCGCTGCTCCGCAAACGATGCTCCCAAGAGAGAAACGACACCGCAGTGCCGCCATCGTTGGATCTGGAACACCAGATCCTAGGGTTTCCCCCGGAGCAGCACGAGTGGGTCGACAGTAATTACATGATGATGCCTCCATCAAGGTAACGGCGAGAACGCCACCATCGCCTGTTGTCGGATCGGTTTTCACCGGCAACCATGTCTCCCCTACTCGCAGCCGGGACAAGATGATGGATCTCGAGATCTGATCACCAAGCCTCTGGTCGGCCATCTCTGGAAGAAGATGACCACCATGTCCACCAACGTCACCACGCCAGGCACGTGTCACCGCCGGCACCCCCACGGTGCCTAGAGGCCGACAAGCCCCGACGAACACCACGCCTCGCCAGCCGCCATGGCCCAGACCCAAGCACCACCAGATCCAGATCGGATCGGGGGTCAAGGGCCTCAAGCCGCAGCTGCCGCGGAGGCAGCACCACTGGACGGTTCCCAGCCCTCCATCCCGCCGCCGAGTCATCGCCGGAGCTCCGCCGCACCACGCCGCCGAGACACGCCGTCGCCCGAGAAGCCGCAGCCGCCGCGCGCCGAAGGGGCCCTAAGCCGCAGCTGCACCGCCGCCACCCAGCACGCCCTCCACCATGCCGCTGGGCCCCGCCCATCCCAGCACCGTCTCGCGCCGCGTCGTCCCGCGTCGTACGCCAATCACGAGGAGAGGGGCAGATCCGCCGCCACCAACGTCGGACGGACTTTGCCCGGCGGCGTTGTGTGGTGGCGGCGGGGGGAGAGATCGACGAGGGAGGACAATGGGCGGCGCGCTAGGGTTTCCCCCGATGACGCTCGCGGGAGCGGCTCGGGGGTCGGGGGTCGAGGGAGGACCAGGTTTCCCCCGAGGCTAATTGTAAGGTAGTATAGGTCTCGCCTTGAAAATGGAAGAGATTTTCACTTCCCGGCCTCTGCCTTAAGTGGGGAGATTTTCACTTCCCGTCCTCTGCATCAACTAAGGATGCATACGGCCATTTCAGTATGAGTACCAAGATAAGCATGGTCCTCAGAATTTTTTTATTGAGTATCAAGATATTTCTTGATGAATGGTTACACCACACATCAAGCTTGATCCTCAATAAACGGGGGAAAACCCCTGTTCATCACCTGTCAATTCTGGGAATTGAACTCGGGTCGTTGGGTTGCACGACCTGTTGGAAATATGCCCTAGAGGCAATAATAAAAGGATTATTATTATATTTCCTTGTTCATGATAATTGTCTTTTATTCATGCTATAATTGTGTTATCCGGAAATCGTAATACATGTGTGAATACATAGACCACAATATGTCCCTAGTGAGCCTCTAGTTGACTAGCCATTGATCAACAGATAGTCATGGTTTCCTGACTATGGACATTGGATGTCATTGATAACTGGATCACATCATTAGGATAATGATGTGATGGACAAGACCCAATCCTAAGCATAGCACAAGATCGTGTAGTTCGTTTGCTAGAGCTTTTCCAATGTCAAGTATCTTTTCCTTAGACCATGAGATCGTGTAACTCCCGGATACCGTAGGAGTGCTTTGGGTGTACCAAACGTCACAACGTAACTGGGTGACTATAAAGGTATACTACGGGTATCTCTGAAAGTGTCTGTTGAGTTGACACGGATCGAGACTGGGATTTGTCACTCCGTATGACAGAGAGGTATCTCTGGGCCCACTCGGTAATGCATCATCATAATGAGCTCAAAGTGACCAAGTGTCTGGTCACGGGATCATGCATTACGATATGAGTAAAGTGACTTGCCAGTAACAAGATTGAACGAGGTATTGGGATACCGATGATCGAATCTCGGGCAAGTAACATACCGATTGACAAAGGGAATTGTATACGGGGTTGCTTCAATCCTCGACATCGTGGTTCATCTGATGAGATCATCGAGGAGCATGTAGGAGACAACATGGGTATCTAGATCCTGCTGTTGGTTATTGACTGGAGAGCCGTCTCGGTCATGTCTACGTGTCTCGCGAACCCGTAGGGTCTACACACTTAAGGTTCGGTGACACTAGGGTTGTAGAGATATTAGTATGTAGCAAACCGAAAGTTGTTCGGAGTCCCGAATGAGATCCCGGACGTCATGAGGAGTTCCGGAATGGTCCGGAGGTAAAGGATTGTATATGGGAAGTCGAGTTTCGGCCATCGGGAAAGTTTCGGGGGTCACCGGTATTGTACCGGGACCACCGGAAGGGTCCCGGGGGTCCACCAGGTGGGGCCACCCATCCCGGAAGGCCCCATGGGCTGAAGTGGGAGGGGAACCAGCCCCTGGTGGGCTGGTGCGCCCCCCCTTGGCGCCCCCCCCTGCGCCTAGGGTTGGGAACCCTAGGGAAGGGGCGCCTCCACCTGCCTTGGGGGGCAAGGCACCCCCCTTGGCCGCCGCCCCCCCTTGGAGATTCAATCTCCTAGGGCCGGCGCCCCCCCAAGGGTCCCTATATAAAGAGGGGCGAGGGAGGGTAGCCGCACCCCTTGCACTTGGCGCCTCCCTTCCCCCTTGCTACACCTCTCCCTCCAGCAGACGCTTGGCGAAGCCCTGCCGGGATCCCTGCTGCATCCACCACCACGCCGTCGTGCTGCTGGATCTTCATCAACCTCTCCTTCCCCCTTGCTGGATCAATAAGGAGGAGACGTCACGTTGACCGTACGTGTGTTGTACGCGGAGATGCCGTCCGTTCGGCGCTAGGATCTCCGGTGATTTAGATCACGACGAGTACGACTCCCTCAACCCCGTTCTCTTGAACGCTTCCGCTCGATCTACAAGGGTATGTAGATGCACTCCTCTCTCTCATTGCTAGATGAACTCATAGATTGATCTTGGTGAAACCATAGAAAAAAAATTATTTTCTGCAACGTTCCCCAACAGTGGCATCATGAGCTAGGTCTATGCGTAGTTCTCTTTGCACGAGTAGAACACAAATCTGTTGTGGGCGTAGATGTTGTCAACTTTCTTGCCACTACTACTCTTATTTTGCTTCAGCGGTATTCTGGGATGAAGCGGCCCGGACTGACCTTACACGTACGCTTATGTGAGACAGGTTCCACCGACTGACATGCGCTAGTTGCATAAGGTGGCTAGCGGGTGTCTGTCTCTCCCACTTTAGTTGGAGTGGATTCGATGAAAAGGGTCCTTATGAAGGGTAAATAGAAGTTGACAAATCACGTTGTGGCTTTTTCGTAGGTAAGAAAACGTTCTTGCTAGAACCCTATTGCAGCCACGTAAAAGATGCAACAACAATTAGAGGTCGTCTAACTTGTTTTTGCAGCAATTGCTTTGTGATGTGATATGGCCAAAAGTTGAGATGAATGATGAATGATATATTGTGATGTATGAGATCATATTCTTGTAATGGGAATCACAACTTGCATGTCGATGAGTATGACAACCGGCAGGAGTGTATGACCTGCGTGTCAATGATTTAACGCCATGTAATTACTTTACTTTATTGCTAAATTGTTAGCTATAGTAGTAGAAGTAATAGTTGGCGAGCAACTTCATGGAGACACGATGATGGAGATCATGATGATGGAGATCATGGTGTCATGCCGGTGACGAAGATGATCATGGAGCCCCGAAGATGGAGATCAAAGGAGCTATATGATATTGGCCATGTCATGTCACTACTATTTGATTGCATGTGATGTTTATCATGTTTTTGCATCTTGTTTACTTAGAACGACGGTAGTAAATAAGATGATCCCTCATAATAATTTCAAGAAAGTGTTCCCCCTAACTGTGCGTCGTTGCGACAGTTCGTTGTTTCAAAGCACCACGTGATGATCGGGTGTGATAGATTCTAACGTTCACATACAATGGGTGTAAGACAGATTTACACATGCAGAACACTTAGGTTAACTTGACGAGCCTGGCATGTAACAAACATGGCCTCGGAACACAAGAGACCGAAAGGTCGAACATGAGTCATATGAAAGATACGATCAACATGGAGATGTTCACCGATGATGACTAGTCTGTCTCACGTGATGATCGGACACGGCCTAGTCGACTCGGATCATGTAACACTTAGATGACTAGAGGGATGTCTAATCTGAGTGGGAGTTCATTAAATAATTTGATTAGATGAACTTAATTATCATGAACTTAGTCTAAAATCTTTGCAAAAATGTCTTGTAGATCAAATGGCCAACGCTCATGTCAACATGAACTTCAACGCGTTCCTAGAGAAAACCAAGCTGAAAGATTATGGCAGCAACTATACGGACTGGGTCCGGAACCTGAGGATCATCCTCATAGCTGCCAAGAAAGCATATGTCCTAGAAGGACCGCTAGGTGAAGCACCCATCCCAGAGAACCAAGACGTTATGAACACTTGGCAGTCACGTGCTGATGATTACTCCCTCGTTCAGTGTGGCATGCTTTACAGCTTAGAACCGGGGCTCCAAAAGCGTTTTGAGCAACACGGAGCATATGAGATGTTCGAGGAGCTGGAAATGGTTTTTCAAGCTCACGCCCGGGTCGAGAGATATGAAGTCTCCGACAAGTTCTATAGTTGTAAGATGGAGGAAAATAGCTCTGTCAGTGAGCACATACTCAAAATGTTTGGGTTGCACAACCGCCTGTCCCAGCTGGACATTAACCTCCCGGACGAGGCGGTCATTTACAGAATTCTTCAGTCGCTCCCACCGAGCTACAAGAGCTTTGTGATGAACTAAAATATGCAGGGGATGGTGAAAACTATTCCTGAAGTATTTTCAATGATGAAGTCAGCAGAGGTAGAAATCAAAAAGGAACACCAAGTGTTGATGGTCAATAAAACCACCAAGTTCAAGAAAGGCAAGGGTAAGAAGAACTTCAACAAGGACAGCAAGGATTTTGCCGCGCCCGGTAAGCCAGTTGCCGGGAAGAAGTCAAAGAATGGACCCAAGCCTGAGACTGGGTGCTTTTATTGCAAAGGGAAGGGTCACTGGAAGCGGAACTGCCCCAAATACTTAGCGGACAAGAAGGCCGGCAACACTAAAGGTATATGTGATATACATGTAATTGATGTGTACCTTACCAGTGCTCGTACTAGCTCCTGGGTATTTGATACCGGTGTCGTTGCTCATATTTGTAACTCAAAGCAGGAGCTGCGGAATAAGCGGAGACTGGCGAAGAACGAGGTGACGATGTGCGTCAGGAATGGTTCAAAGGTCAATGTGATCGGCGTCGGCACGCTACCTCTACATTTACCTACCGGATTAGTTTTAAACCTCAATAATTGTTATTTAGTGCCAAGTTTGAGCATGAACATTGTATCTGGATCTCGTTTAATACGAGATGGTTACTCATTTAAATCCGAGAATAATGATTGTTCTATTTATATGAGAGATATGTTTTATGGTCATGCCCCGATGGTCAATGGTTTATTCTTAATGAATCTCGAACGTGATGTTACACATATTCATAGTGTGAATACCAAAAGATATAAAGTTGATAACGATAGTCCCACATACTTGTGGCACTGCCGTATTGGTCACATTGGTGTCAAGCGCATGAAGAAGCTCCATGTTGATGGACTTTTAGAGTCTCTCGATTATGAATCATTTGACACATGCGAGCCATGCCTCATGGGCAAAATGACCAAGACTCCGTTCTCCGGAACAATGAAGCGAGCAACCAACTTATTGGAAATCATACATACTGATGTGTGCGGTCCAATGAGCGTTGAGGCTCGCGGAGCATGTCGTTATGTTCTCACTCTCACTGATGACTTAAGTAGATATGGGTATGTCTACTTGATGAAACACAAGTCTGAGACCTTTGAAAAGTTCAAGGAATTTCAGAATGAGGTAGAGAATCAACGTGACCGAAAGATAAAGTTCTTACGATCAGATCGTGGAGGAGAATATTTAAGTCATGAATTTGGTACGCACTTAAGAAAATGTGGAATTATTTCACAACTCACGCCGCCTGGAACACCTCAGCGTAACGGTGTGTCTGAACATCGTAATCGCACTCTATTGGATATGGTGCGATCTATGATGTTTCTTACCGATTTACCGCTATCATTTTGGGGATACGCTCTAGAGACAGCTACATTCACTTTAAATAGGGCTTCGTCTAAATCCGTTGAGATGACACCGTATGAATTATGGTTTGGGAAGAAACCTAAGCTGTCGTTTCTAAAAGTTTGGGGATGTGATGCTTATGTCAAGAAACTTCAACCTGAAAAGCTCGAACCCAAGTCGGAAAAATGTGTCTTCATAGGATACCCTAAGGAAACCATTGGGTATACCTTCTACCTTAGATCCGAAGGCAAGATCTTTGTTGCCAAGAACGGATCCTTTCTGGAAAAAGAGTTTCTCTCGAAAGGAGTAAGTGGGAGGAAAGTAGAACTCGATGAAGTACTTCCTCTTGAACCGGAAAGTAGTGCAGCTCAGGAAAATGTTCCTGTGGTGCCTACACCGACTGGAGAGGAAATTAATGATGATGATCAAGGTACTTCGGATCAAGTTGCTACTGAACTTCGTAGGTCCACAAGGACACGTTCCACGCCAGAGTGGTATGGCAACCCTGTCCTGGAAATCATGTTGTTAGACAACGGTGAACCTTCGAACTATGACGAAGCGATGGCGGGCCCAGATTCCAACAAATGGCTTGAAGCCATGCAATCCGAGATAGAATCCATGTATGAAAACAAAGTGTGGACTTTGACAGACTTGCCCGATGATCGGCGAGCGATAGAAAACAAATGGATCTTTAAGAAGAAGACGGACGCGGATGGTAATGTTACCATCTATAAAGCTCGACTTGTCGCTAAGGGTTATCGGCAAGTTCAAGGGTTTGACTACGATGAGACTTTCTCTCCCGTAGCGAAGCTGAAGTCCGTCCGAATCATGTTAGCATCTCGGAGTTGGAACATTCGCTTTGATGAGATGATCAAAGCGTTTGGGTTTATGCAGACTTATGGAGAAGCCTGCGTTTACAAGAAAGTGAGTGGGAGCTCTGTAGCATTTCTCATATTATATGTAGATGACATACTTCTGATGGGAAATGATATAGAACTTTTGGACAGCATAAAGGCCTAATTGAATAAGTGGTTTTCAATGAAGGACCTTGGAGAAGCTGCTTACATATTAGGCATCAAGATCTATAGGGATAGATCGAGACGCCTCATAGGTCTTTCACAAAGCACATACCTTGATAATATATTGAAGAAGTTCAATATGGATCAGTCCAAGAAAGGGTTCTTGCTTGTATTGCAAGGTGTAAGATTGAGCTCGGCTCAATGCCCGACCACGGCAGAAGATAAAGAAGAGATGAGTGTCATCCCCTATGCCTCAGCCATAGGATCTATTATGTATGCCATGCTGTGTACCAGACCTGATGTAAACCTTATCGTAAGTTTGGTAGGAAGGTACCAAAGTAATCCCGGCAAGGAACACTGGACAGCGGTCAAGAATATCCTGAAGTACCTGAAAAAGGACAAAGGACATGTTTCTCGTTTATGGAGGTGATGAAGAGCTCGTCCTAAAGGGTTACGTCGACGCTAGCTTCGACACAGATCCGGATGACTCTAAGTCACAAACCGGATACGTGTATATGTTGAATCGTGGAGCAGTAAGCTGGTGCAGTTGCAAGCAGAGCGTCGTGGTGGGATCTACATGTGAAGCAGAGTACATGGCAGCCTCGGAGGCAGCGCATGAAGCAATATGGATGAAGGAGTTCATCACCGACCTAGGAGTCATACCCAATGCGTGGGGGCCGATCACTCTCTTCTGTGACAACACTGGAGATATTGCCCTTGCCAAGGAGCCCAGGTTTCACAAGAAGACCAGGCACATCAAGCGTCGTTTCAACTCCATCCGTGAAAATGTTCAAGATGGAGACATAGATATTTGCAAAGTACATACGGATCTGAATGTCGCAGATTTGTTGACTAAACCTCTTCCGCGAGCAAAATATGATCAACACCAGAACTCTATGGGTGTTCGATTCATCACAGTGTAACTAGATTATTGACTCTAGTGCAAGTGGGAGACTGTTGGAAATATGCCCTAGAGGCAATAATAAAAGGATTATTATTATATTTCCTTGTTCATAATAATTGTCTTTTATTCATGCTATAATTGTGTTATCCGGAAATCGTAATACATGTGTGAATACATAGACCACAATATGTCCCTAGTGAGCCTCTAGTTGACTAGACCGTTGATCAACAGATATTCATGGTTTCCTTACTATGGACATTGGATGTCATTGATAACGGGATCACATCATTAGGGAATGATGTGATGGGGAAGACCCAATCCTAAGCATAGCACAAGATCGTGTAGTTCGTTTGCTAGAGCTTTTCCAATGTCAAGTATCTTTTCCTTAGACCATGAGATCGTGTAACTCCCGGATACCATAGGAGTGCTTTGGGTGTACCAAACGTCACAACGTAACTGGGTGACTATAAAGGTATACTACGGGTATCTCCGAAAGTGTCTGTTGAGTTGAGACGGATCGAGACTGGGATTTGTCACTCCGTATGACGGAGAGGTATCTCTGGGCCCACTCGGTGATGCATCATCATAATGAGCTCAAAGTGACCAAGTGTCTGGTCACGGGATCATGCATTACGGTACGAGTAAAGTGACTTGCCGGTAACGAGATTGAACGAGGTATTGGGATACCGACGATCGAATCTCGGGCAAGTAACATACCGATTGACAAAGGGAATTGTATATGGGGTTGCTTGAATCCTCGAGATCGTGGTTCATCCGATGAGATCATCGAGGAGCATGTAGGAGCCAACATGGGTATCCAGATCCCGCTGTTGGTTATTGACCGGAGAGCCGTCTCGGTCATGTCTACGTGTCTCCCGAACCTGTAGGGTCTACACACTTAAGGTTCGGTGACACTCGGGTTGTAGAGATATTAGTATGCAGCAAACCGAAAGTTGTTCGGAGTCCCGGATGAGATCCCGGACGTCACGAGGAGTTCCGGAATGGTCTGGAGGTAAAGAATTATATATGGGAAGTCGAGTTTCGGCCATCGGGAAAGTTTCGGGGGTCACCGGTATTGTACCGGGACCACCGGAAGGGTCCCGGGGGTCCACCGGGTGGGGCCACCCATCCTGAAAGGCCCCATGAGCTGAAGTGGAAGGGGAACCAGCCCCTGATGGGCTGGTGCGCCCCCCCCTTGGGCCCCCCTGCGCCTAGGGTTGGGAACCCTAGGGGAGGGGGCGCCTCCACTTGCCTTGGGGGGCAAGGCACCCCCCTTGGCCGCCGTCCCCCCTTGGAGATTCAATCTCCTAGGGCCGGCGCCCCCCCCCCAAAGGGTCCCTATATAAAGAAGGGGGAAGGGAGGGCACCGCACCCCTTGCACTTGGCGCCTCCCTTCCCCCTTGCTACACCTTTCCCTCCCGCAGACGCTTGGCGAAGCCCTGCTGGGATCCCTGCTGCATCCACCACCACGCCGTCGTGCTGCTGGATCTTCATCAACCTCTCCTTCCCCCTTGCTGTATCAAGAAGGAGGAGACGTCACACTGACCGTACGTGTGTTGAACGCGAAGGTGTCGTCCGTTCGGCGCTAGGATCTCCGGTGATTTGGATCACGACGAGTACGACTCCCTCAACCCCGTTCTCTTGAACGCTTCCGCTCGATCTACAAGGGTATGTAGATGCACTCCTCTCTCTCGTTGCTAGATGAACTCATAGATTGATCTTGGTGAAACCGTACAAAAAAATTATTTTCTGCAACGTTCCCCAACACAACCACATACCCAACCACTGAGCCAAGGCTCTCTCTGCATCCACAAATCTTGATCTAGTAGGAGTAGTAAATACTCCAACACTGCCTCTCCCGCACGGTCAACTTCACAAGCTTTATCAATAATATCATCCATCACCAGCCTTTTTCAGACCTCCTTTGCTTTACTACAGCAGAATAGCATATGTTTTGTATCTTCTAAACCCTCCGAACAAGTGGGGCAGATGGGTGAAACCTTCATATGTTTGTTAGCTAGCATAACCCGGCATGGGATTGTACCATGTAGCGTACGCCATAAGAAAAAATTTACTTTTGCCGGACAGACTAACTTCCGCATCTTACTCCAAATGGGGTTAACTATGGTTCGCCCATCCCATTAGCGTATTATAATTTGCTTTCATACTGGTGGTCCCACTTCATAGAATAGGCTGACCGAATCGAGAAAATGCCATTTTTTGTATAGTTCCAGGTAATTAAATCTCGCATATCATGTTGCGGTAGGGGAATTGAAAGAATCCTTTCTACATGGATTGGCCACATAGTTTGTCTAATCAGGTCTTCATCCCAAGTATTAGAAGCAGGATCAATGAGATCACCTACCTTAGTTAACATGTTACCTCCCTTAGGCGTTACGATTTTTCTAGTTGCATAGCTTGGAATCCAGGCATTCCCAGATATTAATGTTGTGTCCATTCCCCACTCGTCAAATATAGCCACGTTTCATTATATTTATGCCTGCCATAATACTTTGACATGTAAAGGAAGAGACTTTCTTTAACTTCACATTTAATAGATCACCATCGGGGTAATATTTTACCTGTAGGATAGAAGCACACAAGGAATCAGGATTGTCCAACACACGCCATGCCTGTTTGGCGAGCAAAGCCAAATTAAAACAGTGGATATCACGAAATCTCATTCCTTCTTGATTTATAGGGACACGCAATTTTCACCGGGACATCCAATGCATCCTCTTCTGATTCTCCTCGTCTCCCCACCAGAAATGCGCTATCGCGTCGATGATTCCTTACAATTTTTTTTAGGAATTTTAAAGACCGACATTGCATAGGTGGGTATGGCTTGGATCACAGCCTTGAGCAGGATCTCCTTTCCCCTGATAGACAGTAATTTTTTCTTCCAGCCACTGATTCTCTTGACAACACGCTCAATTAGAAATTGGAAACAGTCTGTTTTATCTATCTCCATATTTGCTGGCAAACCCAGATATTTACCACTGAGGGCCTCAGTCATTATATTCGGTGTAGTACAAAGTTGTGCTCTAATCTCCACCGTCTCCCAAGGTTGATGCTCCCTGCGAGGGAGAAAGATCAACATGTATTGTATCTCGTAATTTAGAAAAGTTCCCTTTACTGTTTAATCTGCAAGTCCTAGCATTGAACTCTACTGATCGAGAATGTACCAGTTGTAACTGTCACATTAATTATGTTTGCTATTGTGTATTGCACTACTCCGTACTTGATTTCTTAATTTCCTTTTTGTGAATATCATCACTGTATGCGTTCAGTGGAAGAATCGAGGCTGCATCGCTGTTGTACCGTTGCATGTCCAATAATTCTCTGTTCCATGTTCATAGTCTAGCTTTCTGATGTGCCCTAGTGGACAAATGAGCATCAACCCTACAGCCTGTTATAGCTTAGCAGAGCAAACACGCACACCACTTTTTGGATTGAAGGGATTTCATACAATGAATTTGGTTTGAAGGGATTTCACAGGAATTTTGAGGATCCTTATCCATAGAATTTTTTTTCCTTGTGAAAATCCTTTGTGTCACAGGGGAATAGGGTCACCAAACTTTGAAAACTCTGAAAGAAAAACAAGCAACTACGCCGTCCCAGTGCAAGCGCGTATCTGAAAACTTCGGCCTACGCCCAATCTTCTCGTCACTAAGATGCCACTTTTGACAGGTGCCGTGCCACGTCGGAAGGTGCCGTGCGTTTACTTTCTGTATTCGAACATACTCCCTTCGTCCAGAAATATTTATCGAAGAAATTGATGTATCAAAATATATTTTAGTTCTAGATACGTTCATTTTTATCCATTTCTCTCACAAGTATTTTCAGACGAAGGGAGTAGTTATCAGTCCACCATGAAACATTTTTACATTATGAGCACACAAGCAAACATGATCAAAACATGCTATATTTATCGACTTCCACGTAGACTACATTAGAGCAACAACATGCACTGAAACCACCCACAGACATTGGGGCAACTCCAACACGGAGCACCGAAATGCCGCCAAATGCCTGGACCGTGTAGTTCGGACAATTTTCACCTCTCCAACACTATGCATCAAACTTCGACTGCATGGTCCGGACATCCAAAATCCCACAGACCGAAAGCAAACCTAGGAGAGATATTCAGGCATCTAGACCTCCGGCCACATAGGCATCCGACAGTTAGGACTCGCACAAAAAAAACCCCTTTCGTTCCACTTCATGTTCGCATCAGATCAGGCCATCGTCGTGGTGGATCCGGGATTCATGGTTGATCAGCGACGATGCTCGAATCCGTCCGCAGTGCCATGGTGGTTGTGGGGTCAGGTGGAATAGGATGGGCCAGCGTGCATCAGATCCAACATGCGGCATATCCACCCCAGCT